>NW_027103968.1:2719-237139 GCF_902728285.1 Clytia hemisphaerica | reverse complement strand
GTATCGAGTCGAAACACAACTATGAGTAGAAAGTTTTATGTGCGTGTTCACAAAATTCTATTTTAAGCTCTCCCTCTTTTTTCTTTGTCATTACGATTAATTTATACGTTGTAACTACCTTTTGTAATAAGCCTGTGTGATGGAGAACGTTCTTATATTTTAGCGATAACACACACAAACTTTTCTACTCAATCGCATGTTCAAACTCGATACTTTAATTAGGGACACCCTGTATTAATACGCTTAAACGTTTGTGTTTACAACGTTTTGTAAAAAGTTTTCGAAAACCTAACAAAGCTCTACAAAGCCTCCTTTTCATGGCGTTGAACCATCATCTTTTTGCACCTTAAGCAGATTTCCTACCACTAGACTAACTTTGAGACCCCATGATATTGTTTTCTATTCACCAAGTTTGGAGCTTGATGGGTTAAAATCAACCTTCTTCCCAAATTTTTTTTGTCATTTTAAAGAATTCTTATTCAGATGCTCTTTAAAACTTTCTGTTTACAATAGCGGCTCCCTATCACTTTCAAAACTTTTTAAAACATTTTTATATAATACTTTGTCCCGGTTTGAACTTTGGTCTTTTTGAAGAACGTGCATTCTTTTGAACCAGTAAGCCAACTGTGGCTTGCGTAAAATTAGTTACTTCATTAAAGGGTATAGCAAGAGTCTTTCAAACTTTCACTTTGAAATTGTCTCTCTAATCTTCTATATATTAATACGCTTAAACGTGTGTGTTTACAACGTTTTTTAAAAAGTTTTCGAAAACCTAACAAAGCTCTACAAAGCCTCCTTTTCATGGCGTTGAACCATCATCTTTTTGCACCTTAAGCAGATTTCCTACCACTAGACTAACTTTGATACCCCATGATACTATTTTCTATTCACCAAGTTTGGAGCTTGATGGGTTAAAATCAACCTTCTTCTCAATTTTTTTTTGTCATTTTAAAGAATTCTTATTCAGATGCTCTTTAAAACTTTCTGTTTACAATAGCGGCTCCCTATCACTTTCAAAACTTTTCAAAGTCTTTCAAAGTCACCCTCGAATGTCCAACCACGATGGCCAGCCACGATAGCTAAGAAGATCTAAAATATACTTTTGCTAAGCCATTTATTTAATTGTGGTTTAAAATTGCAATGCAATGTTATCTTTTTTCTCCTTTATTTCCTAAAATCAAAATCAAATCATCAATCGGCGGTTATCTTTCTTCCGTTAGAATTTTTTAGATGTATAGTGATTCACTGGATTGGGACACGCAGCGTGCGACGCTGCGCATACGGCTAGTCTATTATAACACGGTAATGGATTTTGCTTAAGGCTTCTCATTGGTTGATTTTTTATTGAGAGTTTCGATTTCACCTGTGATTGGTTGATATTGGTATCCATACATCACTTGAAATCCGCAAACATATTTGTTCTAATGGTTTTACTCAATAACTGCATTCATCTCACACATCAACAACACCGTTTGCACTATTTCTAATTTTTTCCTCAGTTCATTCGTTTTTGAAATCGTAAAACTTTTTGTTCACTGCACGCATTCTTTGTTTATGCTTCCTTAATAAAATCTATTGTTTTAAGGGAAGCCTCTACCCTACCCTTAAGACAATAGAGCTTACGACTCTTAATTAAGGAAGATCGATTAAAAATTACAATACTACGCGTTCGACTCTTGTTAAATGCACCAAGAGCAGCCACCGGCTAGAAAACACAAAATAACTGTTCAGAAGCGTTCCCAGGGCTGGAAAAAACCATCTGTTATTTTGACTTTTGGTTCCTGGAAAAGTACATCTGTTATATGAGAAAATTTTAGCTCCTGGAAAAAATATCTGTTCGATGAGGAAATTTGGGCTCCTGGAAAAATGCATGTGTTTTATACAAATTGATCCTGGAAAAAAGTAATTTTGTTCTGTTTTTGCTTCCCAAAATGTTCTTACTGGAAAAATATATGTGTTCTTTTTCATGATTACTCCTGGATTTTGCTAATACAACAGAGTTCTGCTGGAAAATTTGATGTGTTCTTTTTTTAAACGCTCCTGGATTTTCCGAACAGATATTTTAATGAAATTGGTGCTTGTCCTTTTGATAAAATTCACATCCTCCTAGATTTTCATGTCTGTTCACTAAGCAAATTGTTCCTGGATTTTCTCCTTAAAATCTCTCTCCTGGAAAAATAGTACAGATATTTGAGAAATATCCGTCGTTGGCTGCTCTTGATGCACGTTCTGTATTGTAGTCAACAAAAGGTTCTCCTAACTACATTTTTATTAAGGAAGGTCTGTATTGTGAACACGACCTTTATTATTTCGATTCAATTAAAGTGACATTTCCATAATTAAAAGTTTGGTAATTACTATACATTTGGGGATCATGTAAAAGATTTCTTTCGAAATAAACTCATTTCAATTACACTTGGAGGTTTCTGGGGAATTCGTAAATAGTAAACTTGTGAAGGTAATAAAAATACAGATGGAGAGAAAACGTCTCGGTAATGATCTAAATGGTCGTTGAGATCTTTTATAAATCTATTCAAAGCGGCTTTTCTTTGATGTACCATCATTGGAAGCAAAAAAAAACAATTTATAACTTTTATAAGAACAGAAAGAGGCTGGTTCGTTTATTTTGAAAAACTTAATTTTGCGAGAAATCTTAGTTAAAATGCGATTCGAAATAGTTTCAACTGATTTAAGGATAAAAGAATATATTAATTTCATAAGGATATATTTTTGGGCTGGCATTTTGTGAACATTGAGAGTCGCATCACATTATCATTGAAAGTTTCTTATCTTAAAATCTTCACGTCTAAGTTGGCAGCGGTTTTCATACTCTGACAAAATGATCGATACAAGGTTCCTAATCGTAACACATAATTCTTTTTTAAATCTATCGATGGCTTTATGGGCAGCTTCCCCTAGAAGTTTGGAGTATTGTGCTTATTATGTGAAGTTTTTTTTAATTTTTCATGACAAGGCGATTATATTTCAATATACTTGTTAAAAATGTAATGTCTTTTCATTCATCTTAAGTATTCCCACGAGTATACCCAAAATTAATCATCTTATTCCCAAAGCAACCAAACAGCTGTTTGCTTCCGATGATAAATCAGAATAGAACAAAAGGCATTGACCCTCCATCTATCTTTATTACCTTCACGGTAAACTGTTTACTGATACAGTCTGCTAGACATGACATGATCTTTCTGTGGGGGCATTTAGTGAAAGCTTTGACTAGTGATAGATCTGAAGATGCTCTACCATAAAGTAGAGAGGAAATTTATCAATAAATCAATTTTTGTTGTTTTTTGCCTGTGACCCATCCAAATACTTGAACTTGTTATCGTGATGCCTAGTTGTTAATAGTTCAGTTGTTAAACTAAGCTCACAATACGTCTGATTTAATTATGCTGTTAATGTTCAACCTGTATATCATTTAATTGTACGCCAGAAAGTGTAATTACTAGTAATAATTGTCGTGGTACGGATTGCTCTAAAAGGGGAATCTCCTTCATCAAGAGCTTTCACGAATCTTTTGTTATATATATATAACAATAGTTTATATTCTTACTTCTTACACATTTGTTCATATATTTAAAAAACGGTAGTCCACGTTTAAAACATTTTTAGGCTTAAAACTAAAAAAACAAGAGCCACAAAGATGTGGTTAAATATTTCCTCCGATAGCTCAGAGCGTAGATCGTAGTCGCAGTCGAACCCCACAGATTATCCTAAAGCCCCAACTTAGTAACTTAGATTTATTAAAGACTTTATATTAAGCAATATCCGATACAAAACAAAATATAATAACCATTTTCCTGCTAGAAATTGTTGTTATTTCATAGACATGTTTCACAACAGATGATATAAGTCTAAAAACTTGTTAAAAAAATGCATGCAAATGATAATCATTTTAACACAAAAATAAATGTATTTTATTTAACTAATATTGGTTTTTACCTTCATACTAAGGAAATAAAATCTTAGATTTACAAGTTGATATTATTCTAAGACTCATCTGAGTAAGAAAGTGCCAAAATATCTTGAGACTGTCTACTAAGGTACTAATATGGAAATATGGCAATGAATTTGGGAGATATCGAAATGTTAATTAAGCACACACGAGAGAAACTCAGGCAGTCCTGAGCTTTACACACAATCATTTGTTTTACGAAAAGCTGGTAAAAACCCCTGCCATATTTTGATAGAAGAATGTATACTTTTTTTTTAAATCCAAAACTCCGTCTTTATAAAGAACGCTTCCCCGCTAAATCTTCGCGACGATTTTTAGTCACGTGACTGAAGTGCCTACTGTAAGGTTTTATCGTGCATGCGTGTCTCTTATTTTGTGCAACTTTCGTTCACAGAGTGGTGAAAAATTTTTCGAGTCTTTGAGGTCGATTGTCTTTGAAATTAGTTTTTTTCAAATCTAAGCTCTTTTTTTTCAGCTTTTTCATACTCTATTGTCAATTCCTCGTCGTTGATTTTGAAACCATGTGGAAGATCACATCAATTGGCTTGTTTGGATCAGGTTGTTTACCCGAATGTTCTGGAAATGATTGCCGTGTACGAGACCTTTAGAAAAAGGGTCTCCATATATACAAAGTATACGTCCATCTGTAGCATGGGAATGTTGCTGAAGTTGCCCAAGAAGACCAGACTGTGCCAGCATAGCTGCATCATGTCTCTTCCCTTCCACTGGTCCAAATAAATTTGCTATAAGTCCATTTGGGATAACGACACTTTGAAATTTAATGCTGTGAACACGTTTATGTCCATTATAGAGAATTCTTTGATTTTGTCCAGGTCGACTAACTGGTTTCACCGTACCATCAACAAAACCCCAACAAAAATCTAAAGCACCACCTTTATTATGGATGACATGAGCATACTCTTCAAGAGATGCAGGAGACATCTATGGATGATTAAATCCTGATAAAAGTCTGCCATAGTTATTATGAATATGGTTTAAAATGTTATAATTAGTCATGCACAACTCAGGAACTGACCTTCCAAAAATTGGTATCATGGATCCATATCTTACTGGATTATCCTGGATATGCATATCGTCCCAAAAAAATACACAACGCTTCAATACCATCGAGTTTTGATCTGTTATAGCAAACTACTTCATCTGGTATTTGAAAAAGTTCTTTCAAAATATAAATGTCATTTTTCTTGAACCTGAAGTTAGCAATACATTCATCTTCATTTAGCTTATCCAAGTCAAATTCAGCATGTCTCCAGTATGGAAAATCTGGGTTTCTTGATCTATGTAAGTCATACAACAACAAAAATTCTTGATCATCTAAAATATTATCATAGTAACCAAATAAAAGAGCTTCTCTAATCTCTCTAAAACTTGGCATTATGGTTATGATGTGAATCGAATATAAGTGCGGCTAAATCCTGACAATGTGTAATGCAACCTTGGTATTGTTGAATATGTTTCCATAAAAATTATAAAATTAGAAAAACCAAAAAATTTATTTCACAGTTTTCATTGAGTCTCACTTGTTTTCCTTTGTTCTTTTCTTTCATTCAGTCCCTTGTGACACATCAGTTTCTCAATTCTCATGTGGAGTGTCCTTTGTTTTAAAGTTCATTTTTGTCAACAATGTGTCACTCTAGGATAATTACTTTTAATTATTTATTCATTTAATTGCTTTTTTCACTTAGTTAATTTAATGACATAATATGGATAGGGACTTATTTTTTATATAAATACAGGCACACATTTCAGTTCACTTCAGATCTGACTTGACAGTCATAGAGTCAAGATGTCAAGGAAATCAGATTTTCACAAATTTTAATAATAATTCATTTTGATTTTCACTTGTGCACTGGGTACTCACAGTATTCATTCACTGGCTACCTGGTAGGTTTTTGTTTTTGCATTTTTGTTTCTTTGCTTTTTTCAGTGTGGCCATTTTGTTTTTCTTTCATGTGTCAGCCATTTTGTTTTTCTGTGCCTTAGGTTTAACCCTATTCGTACTAGGGGGGGGGCTCTTTCTGTTCGGAGGTCAAACTATTGCTAATAGCTCCTGAAATAATAGAGCTTTTGCCGTGAAATTTTCTGTAAATTCCTAACTTTTATTTAGCTTCAAAATAAAAAAAAATTTGACACCTAAATAATTTCACACCTTGAGCATGATGACATTTCTGACAATAAGGTGTCACAAAAATTGACACTTTTCCAATACAAATTTATTTTCATTGTCAAATATATCGTTTAAACCGTAATTTATTGAATATTTAGGATAAAATAAGCATTTTAAACTCAGGCAACTTTTTTCTAAAGCCTTTGTTAGAATACAATAGCTATTTATAAGAACAAAGGAAATTTTCGGTTTTTGCTCACTTTGGGCATGATGAGTGACGTCATCAAAAAAATTTTTTGTCAAAAGTTACCTTACGTCACAAGGATCTTGTGTGCCAAATTTCATCCAAAAAGACCCACTAGATCAAAAGTTAAGGGGTGGTACAGGAAAAGCCCCCCCCTAGTTCTGAACCGCCCCTAAAAGCCTAGTATGAATAGGGTTAAGACTTTGTATATTTTCAGTACATTGAAACTTATTCACTCATATAGACTTATACTTTTTCAATTCATATTTACACACTATACTTTCAAACATCTAGACTTATACTTTAGACATTTTGGACTTAGAAAATCTTTCAAATATTTTGGACTTTTTTTTATTTTGAAACTTATTTGACCAATTGTAATTTACCTTTTTAGTTTGAACAATATCAACGTTCCGAACACTGTCAGTCTCAAATCCCTTTGCACTACATTCAAACAGTGGTGACACTTCAACTCAATTCAATTGTCAATGTCAAGACGAGGCATCACAAGGATCGACTACAGCCACTCAATTCAACTGGCCGAATCATTCCCTCAGAAGCCATTGACGAAGAACTCACCTCTCATTTTCATAATTTATCTATTCGCGAATCAATTCACCCTGATTCCGACGTAACTCATACCGACTCCGTCGCAACTCACACCGACTCCGACGCAACTCACACCGACTTCGTCGCAACTCACACCGACTCCGTCGCAACTCACACTGACTTCGACGCAACTCATACTGACTCCGACACAACTCAAACTGTTCAACTAGACTCCATAATGGCAGAGCCAAGTGATGAAGCCATCGATCTAATGATTTTGGCACAAGATGCTATTGACATGATGGAAGAAATCCCAATCAATGATCTCAGTCCTGAAGATTCAAATGTTATCATCACAAAGCTCGAACAAATCAGAAGCTCAATTCGCAAAAAGGAGGTCATAATCAAACGTCGAAAAGAGGAACTCGAGGAAGATGTGAGGATTTCTGTTAATCAAGCAATTATGTCAATTAAAGAATTCATAACAGGCATTTACGACCGAAAATCAAAAGCCAACCTGAGTCAGACCAAAATCAAAGATAACGAAGCAGCCCAAATAGAACGTAAGATCAACTTTCGTCTTGATTGCATCAATAGAGACATTGAAAAGCTAGAGATAACTTTTGATTGTGTAATGGACAAAGCAGAATCCTCTGAACTTTTACTCTTACGGAAAAATCTTTCTTCGAACGTTCTTCAACGATTTGATAAAATCACAGAAAGTTATACTGAATGCCTTGACTCACATATCAAAAGTGCCGAAACACTTATCATGATCCGCAAAACTGGGCAAAGATATGTCGACCTAGATGAGAAGAAACAGGCTTACGTCCTCAATCTTACCAAGGAAATTAGTAAGCGAGAAACTTGACAAACATTCTGAGTTAACAAATCTAAACTCAATATCAAATTAGAGAAGTTCTCTGGTTATGACTCCAATACTGATTTTTATACGTTTCGAACCAACTTCGAAAAAATGCACTTGTCTTCAACTCCGAAGGAACTTTTACCAGATCTTCTACGAAACAATTATCTGACAGATGCAGCACTAACAATGGTGAAGACCATCAACAACATAGACGAAATTTGGGAACGACTCAAAAAATCCTTCGGTGACTCAAAAGTGATGTTATCCAGAAGACTTCATCAACTCAAAAGTATCGACTTCAACAAACGAGATCCTGAGAAGCTCATATCCGACATAAGCACTCTAATCAATATCATGCAGGATGTGTTGTCCCTTGCAGAAAAACACAACATTGAAGAATATCTGTACTATGGTAGCAGCATTTCAGATATTCATGAAGTCATCGGTGAAAGACGATCAACTCAATTTTTGGTAGATTTTGGTGAAGAGGATCTCAGCCCAAAGGAGACTTGGCAAAAGATGATTGAATTCTTAATCAAGGAGAGACGAGTCAATGAACAAAAACGTCTCTTAATTTCAAGAAAGAGACAATCAAGAAGAAGGATGACAAGAATGCTGTGCCAGACGTAATGGTTCATGTCACTGGAATCAAGACGGTGATGACGTACACTGCAGCATTTGCAATTCACCAGAGGAAGAGCAGACCACATTGCAACCAAAAGCCGAAATGGAAAGAAAATCATGCAGTACTACACATGTAAATCATTCGTATTCAAATCACCTGAAGATCGATACACCATCTTGAAGAAGAAGGGATTTTGCGCTCAATGCTTATTTCCTGGAGCAGATGCATCTTCGGGAAAACATGTCGATGGAAAGTGCCAACACGACTTTGTCTGTGCTCATCCATCCCATCAAAACGACACCATCAAGAAGCATGTGCTAGTTTGTGAGGAGCACAAGACTCAACCATCAAATCAACAACTTCTCAAATCCCTTTGCACTACATTCAACGGTGATGGATGAATTGATGATGTCATCAGCTGTAAAGAGGAGATCGAGCAGAGCATCATCAATTCATCCATCACCGTTGATTTGGAGAGCAAGACTGCAACAGCACTCCTTCCTTTCATAGCAGATCCAGAAGCACGCTTGGTCAACAACAAGGACAAGGCAATGAAAACATATCAGCAACAAGTTCGAAAACTCAATCATCCCAACAATCAAAAGGACAAGCAAGATGTTCTCGAGTCAGAAGCAAAGCTGCAGCAACTTGGATATGTTGAATATGTATGCAACCTCCCAAAAGAAGACCAGGACCAACTGCAAACCTGTAAGATGCATTATTATATTCCATGGAGAGCCGTTTGGAAATCTAACTCCTTTAGTACGCCTTGTAGAATTGTGTTCGATGCGTCCCAACCTACAGCTTCAGGTTTCAGCCTAAATGACGTATTGGCAAAAGGCAGAAATAACCTGAATCATCTTCAAGAAATATTAATCAGATGGTCTGTCCAACCAACAGCTATCCATACAGACATAAAGAAGATGTACAATACGATAAAGCTACACAAGAGTCATTGGTGTTATCAGAGATATCTTTGGGCAAAACAGCTTGGATCCATCAAAATCACCAGAACAGAAGGTTATCAAGACTCTGATATACGGAGTCAAATCGTCCAGCAACCAAGCCGAATTCGCTTTGCGCAAAATTGCTCAGTTATCAAAGGAGGAATACCCCAAAGTCAACAACATTGTGCAAAAGGATATTTATGTTGATGATTGTGTAACTGGCGAGAAAGACCTTGAAACAGCTCATCGTCGTGCAGATGAGCTCGAACTTGTATTGAATCGTGGTGGATTCCAATTGAAAGGCATAGCATTTTCAAGAGAAGACCCACCAAGCACCCTCAGTGATGATGGAGAAACAATCCATGTTGGTGGTATGAGATGGCTGTCAAATCAGATGAGCTAGCTCTCAATGTTGGGGAACTCAATTTCAACAAGAAGATTCGTGGGAGGAAACCTGAACAATCAATAAAAGGTATACCTTCAAATTAACAAGAAGACAATGTGCATCCAAAGTTGCTGAATTGTTTGATTTGACTGGTAAAGTTTCACCCTTAATAGCTTCAATGAAGATTGATCTTCAGGATCTAGTACAGCGACAACTCAATTGGGACGATATCATCCCCGATAACCTCCGGTCCATCTGGGAATCAAATTTCGACATGATGAAGGAAATAGGAGATCTACGATTTAATCGAGCCATAGTCCCAGAAGATGCAATCGACTTAAAGATGGACACTCTGGACTTTGGAGATGCCAGTCACTCAATGGTTTGCGTTTCAATCTATGGAAGATTTCTACGGCGAAATGGAGAGTACTCGTGTCAACTGATCTTTTCAAGAACAAGAACTGTGCCAAAAGGAACATCTCAACCACGAGGAGAACTGTATGCTGCTGTGATAAACACCCATACAGGAGAGATCGTCAAACGCTCATTAACCACGTGGCACCAATCTTCAATAAAGTTGACAGACAGTCAGATTGTTTTACATTGGATAAGTAATGAGAACAAACCACTCAAGCAGTATGTTCGAACCAGAGTCATCGAAATCAAGCGATTCACTTCAAATCAAGATTGGTTCTACGTCAACACTAACAACATGATTGCAGATATTGGCACTCGAAAGGGAGCAACCTAGAAAGATGTTTCCAGGACCTCAACTTGGATAAATGGCTTTGATTGGATGTATTTAGATCATTCACAATTTCCTATCAAGAGTGCAGAAAATTTGAAGCTAAGTGATTCAGAGATCTCTGAGGTGAATAAAGAAGTTCAAATCTTCCACATTAACAACAAAGAATTCAAGAAAAGATCAACACACTCAAATTATCTCATCGACCCAAACCACAGAAGCTTTTCGACAGTCATCCGAATTCTTGCTTACGTTATCAAATTCTGCAACATCACAAGAAAGAAGTCTTCATCCAAATCAATTCAGCTAACAAACCATGAAATCCATTTGGCTGAGCTCTATTTCTTCAAAAAGGCGACAGAAGAAATTCTTCATCTCGTCGAACCACGAAAATATGAACCAATTTCAACACTTAAAGATGGGATACTAACATACAATGGACGCATCCTATCAGATACAAAGACAACAATCGTCGGACGATTCACATCTGCCATGTTGGACCTATCCAGCTCATCCTTTTGTGTACCTATAATCGATGGAAACTCTCCCATAGCCTTCAGCATCGTGTATGACATCCACTGGAACAGCTCTGCATGTCATTCTGGCATTGAAACTACTATCAGAGAAATTCTAAAGAAAGTGTACATCATTAATGGCCGCGCGCTTGTCAAGCTAATCAGAAGAACATGCACAAAATGTCGTATCATCCTCAAGAAGCAGATTGAAGCCATCATGGGACCAATTCCACCTTCAAGTCTAACAGTTGCTCCGGCATTTTATAACTCACAGATCGACCTCAGTGGACCATATCAATCATTTTCACCTTCACACAAGCGAACAACAGTAAAGATATGGCTAGTTGTGTATTGTTGTTGTTCCACCTCTGCAGTGATGATCAATGTCATGGACGACTATTCTTCTTCAGCATTCATCCGAGCGTTTACTCGATTTTCAACGAGATATGGTTTTCCAAAGAAAGTATTCTGCGACGAAGGATCACAGCTCGTCAAAGCTACAAAAGGCATGAAGTTGAACTACACTGATGTCAAATCAAGGATGTTCAAGGAAAGAAGCGTGGAATTTCAAACATGTCCAGTTGGCGGACATAATGTCAATGGAAAGGTAGAGAGAAAGATCAAACACATCAATCTATCATTGGAAAAGACCTTCAACAATCAAAGACTTTCAATCCTACAATGGGAAACACTGACAGCCACCATTGCCAACACCTGCAACAATCTTCCGCTAGCTGTTGGCAACGTCACAGCTGTTGAAAACATGGATCTATTAACGCCAAACAGATTGCTTCTTGGACGAAATAATGAACGCAGTCCTGTTGGAGATTTCATTGTTACAGACGATCCATCAAAGATTCTGAAAACAAATACAAAAATTTATGACTCATGGTTCGAAACTTGGCTCTTGAGTCATGTACCAAAGTTAATGCACCAAAGCAAATGGTTTCGCCAAGATCGTAACCTTCAAATTGGCGATATTGTTTTATTCACAAAAGTCAATTCAGTGATCAGCAAAACCTACACGTACGGGATGATCAAATCAATCGAAACCGGGGACGATGGAAATGTCAGACGTGTCGTGGTAGAATATAAGAATCCAAACGAAAATGTCAAACGTGAAACCTCGAGATCGGTTCGAAGTCTTATTCTTGTACATGGTATTGATGATCCAGATTTGTTTACTGAACTGTTCTAATAGACTGAACTGAAAATAAATTGTTTTGCTTTGGCCGGGAGTGTAATGCAACCTTGGTATTGTTGAATATGTTTCCATAAAAATTATAAAATTAGAAAAACCAAAAAATTTATTTCACAGTTTTCATTGAGTCTCACTTGTTTTCCTTTGTTCTTTTCTTTCATTCAGTCCCTTGTGACACATCAGTTTCTCAATTCTCATGTGGAGTGTCCTTTGTTTTAAAGTTCATTTTTGTCAACAATGTGTCACTCTAGGATAATTACTTTTAATTATTTATTCATTTAATTGCTTTTTTCACTTAGTTAATTTAATGACATAATATGGATAGGGACTTATTTTTTATATAAATACAGGCACACATTTCAGTTCACTTCAGATCTGACTTGACAGTCATAGAGTCAAGATGTCAAGGAAATCAGATTTTCACAAATTTTAATAATAATTCATTTTGATTTTCACTTGTGCACTGGGTACTCACAGTATTCATTCACTGGCTACCTGGTAGGTTTTTGTTTTTGCATTTTTGTTTCTTTGCTTTTTTCAGTGTGGCCATTTTGTTTTTCTTTCATGTGTCAGCCATTTTGTTTTTCTGTGCCTTAGGTTTAAGACTTTGTATATTTTCAGTACATTGAAACTTATTCACTCATATAGACTTATACTTTTTCAATTCATATTTACACACTATACTTTCAAACATCTAGACTTATACTTTAGACATTTTGGACTTAGAAAATCTTTCAAATATTTTGGACTTTTTTTTATTTTGAAACTTATTTGACCAATTGTAATTTACCTTTTTAGTTTGAACAATATCAACGTTCCGAACACTGTCAGTCTCAAATCCCTTTGCACTACACAATGCGGATCTATTTTCCACTTCCTATCTCGATCTCCTTTTCTATTTTCTAGTTTCTGAGTTTCTTCATACCTGTCAATCATTTGTTCATCAATTTCGACCAGTCTAATTTTCGCACCCGGCACAGTGACAAGCCGTTACTAGAAACCCTGGCCCTACATCGAAGACGCCAAAAAATAAAAATTTAAAGTTTCCGCATTGTCAGGATTTAGCCGCTTCTTCGAATATTGAACTCTGCCATATTTGTTTATGTTTTTTCGCGCCTCTTTTAAGCTCCGCCATGTTTCGAAGCTTAACATATTTTGGACGAGGGTGGTTGTTTGAAGGCGGTGTTCAATTACGACCGCCTCCCTCTACTCACCGCCGCCGCTGCTTTTGTCTGGCACCCGATGTAGAAATTTTCTTCCGACACGCTAAAGCTTAGCCAGTACCTTCCCACAAACCAAATTTTTTCTTTGTTTTATGGTCAGTTACACTTTGAAGCGTTTGTCGAAAGTTAACGCACTGTGGTGGAGGGTGACGTCGATTCCGTGCGGAGTGCATAAAGGCGGGAAAAACACGGAACTCGAAAGCAAAGACTGGAATTGGAATTGACGACCGAATAGAATTTCTTGGTGGAGAGGTTGTGCGTCGATGTCAAATCTAGTCTTAATTTTAGAGTTCCGTGCATAAAATCGCAACAAAAGAATCCTCGGGATCGGGGTAAAGTTTTGGTGAGTTAAAAAGGCTTGTTTTTCAAAACGAGAATATTTTGATAAAAAAGGAAACCCCCCTTCTTCAAAAGGTTTTCTTCCTTGCAGAGAAACAACCAAAATCAAAAAACTCTCAACACTAGCCATAGATAGATAGATAGATAGATAAATATATTTACCGGTTTATACTTTACTGTTGAATATATACAGGGTGACAGATAAACTATGTACATGTCTCTTTTGATGATGCAAATAAAATGTTAGCTCAAGTTATATGTACTAATAATATTATGTGCTGATAAAAATAAGTAAAGTAATATTTCCCTAATTAGTTTAGTAGTCAGTGAATGAGAAAACGGAAGGGAAACACACGAAGAATAGTTCAGAGAACCAGTGGACTCGGAGTAACCTAAGGTTTAGTATTCACAAGTGCAAACAAATGCAGAGGTAGCTATAAAGGGAGATGGTACTGTTCTGTTTCTGAACGAGACAAGGTAACAGAAGACGAAGATATGAAGAGAAAAGGAAGAAGGAAGGAGTGAGAAATGGAAAGAGAGAAAACCGAGGAAGAGAAAATGGGTTATTTATTGGAGGGGAGGGGGGGTGATTGGCCAGAATCAAGATTCAGCAAGTTTAGTTAATAGATAACGTTGTAGGTGTAACTTAAAGGTAGACTTAGAAATTGATTTAAAGTCTGTGATTTTTAGTTTAGTGTGGAGTTCATTCCAGTCCCTGGTGACTAGAGTTGCTACACTAAGGGATCCATATCTTACCGTCGTTGTTGTAGGGGGTTCAAGACGCAAAGAAGATTGACGTGTTGCTTCCTGGTTAGGTGTTAATCTAAGAAAATCAAGACAAAAATAGTTAGGTATTGTTTTGTTGACAAAGTCAAACGCAAGGAGGCAATTTTTTACCTTAAGAAGTTTACTGATGGGTAGGATTGCAGATTTGATAAACAGAGGACGAGCAGATTGTCTTGGTTTCTTAAAGTGAATGGTTCTTAAAGCTTTGTTTTGGAGAACTTCGATTTTTTCAAGAGATTGTTGTGTTATATAACCAAGAGTTTGAAGACAATAGCTGACATGGGACTCAAACAGTGCGTAGTAAATAGATATAAGGGTTTTAAAATCAACAAAGTGTCTCAATTTAGACAGGAATCCTACTGTGCGTGAAAGTTTCTTAGTTAGGTCTTGAACCTGATAGTCCCATGAAAGGTGTTCATCAAGAATTATACCTAGATACTTAGCCTTTGTTGTGGGAAGCAGCTTCTGTCCACTAAGTCTAAAATTAAGTTTTTTTGTGAAAGAATTTCTAGACGATCGAAATAAAATAAGTTCAGTTTTCGATGTATTCAAGCTGATTTTGTTTGCCCTTAACCAGTGAACAAGGAGCGCAAGGTCACGATTAACTTTTCTGTTAAGCTGTTTAATTGATTCGTCGCAGCAGATCAGACTTGTATCGTCTGCAAAGTGAATGGCTGTTGAATTTTCAAGAGAAAGTTGGAGATCATTTATGTAGATTATAAAAAGTAAAGGACCCAAGACAGAGCCCTGAGGCACCCCATGTCTTATCGGTATGTATTTTGAAGATGTATTTCTGATTTCCACACATTGCTCTCGACCTGATAGGTATGATTTGAGAATATTTAGGGCAGGCCCTCTTATTCCATAGTGTTCAAGTTTGCAAAGGAGGATATCGTGATCAACAGTGTCAAATGCTTTTTTTAAATCAATGAAAACCCCTGCAGCAATCTGTCCAGAGTCCAAAGCTTTCCTTACCAGTTCAGTGAGAGCAACTACAGCATGATTAGTACTGTGGCCTTTCCTAAAGCCGAATTGTTTAGATGAAAAAATATTATTATCTTCAAAGAAGCGAGAAAGTCTAAAATGTAGAAGTTTTTCAAAAATTTTATTTATATTAGAAAGTAAAGAAATAGGCCTGTAATTGCCAACATCAAGTTTAGAGTCTTTTTTGTGTAGAGGTTTGACTGTTGCTCTCTTCAAACAGTCTGGATAAACTCCTTCATGGATAGAAAAATTAAAAATGTGCGCAAGGACAGTGCTTGCTGTAGGAGCTATCATCTTTAGGAAAGAAGTTGGGATACTGGATGGGCCTGAAGCTTTAAGTCCGTCAAGTTCATTGATCAACTTAAGAACAGATTCAGGAGTAATCCTGTTGAGATAAGTATAATTTCTGAACACCTAAATAATCTGAATATGTTTTAGCAGTCCTAGGGATTTGTTGTTTTGTTTTCTCTGCAATAGACCCATAGAAATTGTTGAAAACTTCAGCCATGTCTTTGTCATTGTTAATATGTACATTGTCTTGAAGAATAAGTTTTGGGGAAGGATCTGTGGATGATTTTACACCTATTATTTCATTTACAGCCTTCCACTTTTTTTTGAGATCATTACTATGTTCAGAAAAAAAGGTTTTGTAATATAAGTTTTTGCTAGCTCGCAGCAATTTAGCAAGTAAATTTCTGTGTTTTTTGAACTTGTCATGCTTTAGTGCTTTAAGGGTTTGATCTTTTGCCTTCATAAATTTCTTATATAATTTGTTTTTGGAAGAGATTGATTTGAGGAGACCTTTTGTGATCCAGGGTTTTTTTGGTATGCATGCCTTCTTCCAAGTAGTTTTTATAGGGGCATGTGAATCTATAACCGAATTGGTTTTAGTAATAAAAGTATTGAGCTTGTCAGAAGGAGATTTCCCATGAAGAGTAGTTGCCCAGTCGATAGAGAGAAAATCCATCAAGAAATCGTTTCTGGTGAAATTTCTGAAATCTCTCTTAGACGATTTGACTTGAAGAGACTTAGATGGTTTCAGATCCAATTTAAGTAACTGAGGCAGATGGTCCGAGATACTGCATATGAGATTGCATGCCTGTGGTTTTGCTGTGATGAAGTTCGTAAAAATGTTATCTATCAAAGTTTTTGAATGAGGAGTTATTCTGGTAGGCCTGGTAATGGTTGGAATGAAACAGTGAGTTAAATTTGTAGTGAGAAACTCATCAGTGGGCTGTTTTGAATCAGCCATCAGTAAATCAAAGTTGAAATCTCCCAAGATAATTGCTTTTTTATTTTCTGAAATTATTTTGTCGAGAAGATTTGAGTAGAGAGAAAGGAAATTTTCAGAGTCAGCATTTGGATGTTTGTATATACATGCAACTATAAAGTTATTGTCATTTTCATACACAATCTCCCGGACCACTGACTCAATCTCATTTTCTTGATAAAGGACCAGATCGTCTCTTGGAGTTGAGTCAAATCCTGCAGAGATATAGATTCTGGCTCCACCTCGGTTAGACACAGTACAGCAGTCAAAGTGATTGTAATTGATCAAGCTAGAAGAGTTTTTGGCTTTGTTCAAGTCTTTGAAGCCTGTTTCAGTGATTCCAATGAAGTTAAAAGGAAGGGAACAGCTACCCAGTAAAGTTGTGAGGTCATCAAAATGTAAGTTAAGTGATGCTATATTGAGGTGCATTGAAGCTAAGCAGGGATTGTTTTTGTCGTACTTTTCATTAACCTCACTCAAGGCCAAATAAGGACAACCCAATTCTTGTGTCTCACCGCTGTCAAGAGCCTCATCTATATCTCTGTAGAATTGCACATTAATATCATTAAGAGGATCGAGAAAGAAATCAAAATTCTTACCTTGTAGGGTGAGTTTTAGGTCTTCATGTGATATGTCTCCAAATGGTACTGCATGATTGTAGCATTTTTGGCAGAACCATGAGTTTTCATCATTTTGAAGTCGGTGGTAGACATCCAGAGACGTGTTGTTGCATTTGATGTGAATCCAAAGGTTGCAAAGGTCACACCATACAGCATAGCCAGTCTTTGAAACAGGGATGTAAAATAATGAGGATTCCAAGACTAGTATTTGATGGAATGAGTCGATCTCGTACAATTCCAAGATACAGAGGTACAAAATAAAAATAAATATTTGCTACATCATTATTTACTTAATAAATTATCAAAGTTTTTATAAAAGTTGTAATAGAACTATGACCATGACTGTAAAATCTTAAAAGGAAAGTCAGATAAAAATAACAAAATTTAGGTAGATTCCTCCCACAGTTCGAAGCAAAACCTCCAAATTTTACTGGCTATCTAGTTTCCAAAGTTGAGGAATTTGAAAGTTTTTAATCTTCACTCAAAATTAATTGGTGGTAAACCTTTAAACTCTAATTATACAGAACAAAACTTTTCACATAAAAATATAAAAAATCTGTCATTGTATCAACTTCAGCGCATAAGTTTTAAATCAAAATCAAAAAAATAGTGTCAAGTTTTGATATGTCAAGATTTGCCAATGACAATGGTCACTGGTGCTGAGAGCTGAAGAAAATCATTTCCACACCCAGCAACATTCATTAAATTCTTTCGAATCGAATACAATCAAATTTTAGTTTACTTTCAATCATATGTCAATTTACATTCTACAATTCAATTTATGTCACATTTTCAAACAAGCGATAAAAACAATAACAAACAAACAGTTCTTCTTTCCACTGGAATAAGCGAGGGATAAATTCTTCTAGGTTTCAAGTCATATCCAAAAGATATTCGTCGCCATCCCAAAGCATACAAAAAGTCCAAACCAAGTTCGTATATTATCATGAGCACTATTATGGCTAGGATCCAACCCAAAGCAAAGAAATGATTTGATAATTTTCATGCACCATAACAGGATTGTAGAAGCCGAGAGATTAAACTTTTATGGAAATAACCCAACGACTCTGTTGCTGTTGACGCAATGATGAAATTTCCATCTTCTTTCTCCTCCTTCCGCAGGTTTTTATTTCTTTTCAAGAAAGAGTCATTCACTTTTCAAAACAAAAAAAAATCACTCAAACAATTTTCAACATTCGAATCACAAAATTCGAAAGTTCGAAAATCTATTTGAATTTTACCACTCGAAGCAATGCAATGACTTCTTACCCTGAGTATCAGAGGTTAAGTTTTCAAAGAATATATTAACCTCTGAAGACCAATAATAGAAATTTTATCGCGCATGTGTCAATCTAATCACTGTAGAAAAAATCAAAGATGAAGAGCAAATATTACCATATTAATGTCTAGCAGACTGTATCAGTATGCAGTTTACTATTTACGAATTCCCCAGAAACCTTCAAGTGTAATTGAAATGAGTTTATTTCGAAAGAAATCTTTTACATGATCCCCAAATGTATAACAGTAATTACTAAACTTTTGATTAGGGAAATGTCACTTTAATTGAATCGAAATAATAGACAGACTTTATGTTATGATTCTCTATCACTGACTATTTTTACAAAGCATTGATGATTTTTTTAAGTTGAGTTTTTAACGACGGGAATAAAAATATCAACTTTGAACTTCATCCAAGATCTTGGATGGTCGTCATGGTTATTGCGGAACGACCGTTTTGAGGGCGCGAAGCGCCCGAAAGGGAGTGTAGCATCCTTTCTCTAGATCTGGGCGTGTGGCGTAAAAAATTTGTATATGTACGAAATTTTCAAAAAAAATCGTACGGTGACATATCGACTTTGCTTCGTGTTGAATGGGATCAATTTTCTGTAGCACTATTAAAAGTATCTGTTTTGTAAAAATATTTATTGCAATAGAATATGATTGATATCAAAAGTATTATAAAGTAAGACTTTTGATTAAAATTGCAACTTTTGTACAATTAATAATAAGAGTGTCAAAGCTTTATCTTCTTTGCTTTTTTCCCGCTTCTTCCAGATGTCTGGGCCCAGTCTTTTTTTCTGCGTTTCATTTTCAAAACAACAAAGATGGCCCTGAAAACCAACGAATCTCTTCGATTTTTGAGGTGCATGCATTATTAACTTTTGGACTGATTATGGCCTATTGAAAGGTAAATCTTCATTTTTGTTCACCTTTATAGTTTCAACTACCTTTGGAATGTTACATTAGTACTTTTTCTTTGTGTTGACTTTTTTGTATTTAAATTGGATTTCATCTCACAAAACAAAATGTTTTTTTCTCGGCCATGTGTTTCATGGATATCATATGGCCATGTTTTCTTTCCACAGGCTTATTTTTATTCATATGGGTCGTGCGTTTATTCCATTTTACTCTAACTATAATTATTTTCATCTCTTCTGTCTTCAGGGTTCAGGTGAAAAGGAGCTCTTGATTGATGTGATGGGTGACTTTTAACTACCGATCGGCCGACTACTGGTAGTCAGAGAATCTGCCGTATACTATCTTCGCTTTTTGATTTGAATGATAGCGCTGCGATCTACTTTTTCCACCATCAGATTTTCAAAGGCAAAAAGTAGTTGAGCTCCAGCTCCTGGGCTAGCCGACTGGGCTGAATCAGCAGTGTTTCAGAGTTTTGGTGGATGAATGTGCATAACAAAGAAGCAGCATAAAACCAAAATATACATAGCATTATGACTGTATAAATAGATTGTGATTTATGGACAATAATAAAATGGTCCTGCTGAATATAAATTGTGCCAGTTCCATGTTATTCCGTGCAATGTTTACGAGACAAAAGAGAAGACTGTACTGGAAAGCAGAATCAAAATGATGACTAGTTGCTATTTTCGTCATTGAAGATTTCTTCAATATTTATTCGATAATGGAATCATTTTGATTTGGCTTGATTGATTGTTGATTCCATTATCGCTTGCTGACTCTCGAGAGATTTTTGTTTAACATTGGAGCTTGATCATCATCAATTAGAATAATGCCGATTTATATTTGTACGATAAAGTGATAACAAAAGCATGATTGATGACTTTAGCCCAAAAGACAACTTAAATGACAAAAGTACCTATATGTTACTTTTGATGCTAGCTCGAATATATTTTCAAACAAGATATCTTTCACAAAAAAGTGTTTTTTACTGGCGAATCAACTTATATTTTCATAAACTCTTTGATGTGAGATTGTAGATAACGCTTGTTATTATTACCGCCTAATAAATAGTAATGGCATTACTTTAATATACTTATATGAATTATAGAAGTTTTTGAATTTTATTTTGCAAGGCAAGGTTCTTGAAAAAATTAATTTGGACTGGTTTGGATTGATTTTATAAATGAAACATTGGGAACATCTTTTTGCCGAACATACAATCGCAAAAATAGACTCACAAAAAGACAAAATTTCATCACGCAAAAAATCTCACTAGTCTTGATAAGTTACTGGAAATTATTGCTAGGCTGCTGATTCCTTTTCCGAAAATTGATACTACATTTGAAGTGAATGATATCATAAAGAGGTAGCACATTTTGAGAGATTGTATACTAGGTTCTAATGGCTGAAAAGCTCAAGATCATCTTTCAAACTACGCACTATTTTCTTTTAAATTTTGAAGGGAAATGTATAATATAATTTTTGAATTGTTGATAAATCTGTCTTTGTAAAAGTTTAATAGAGAGCTAAGTGTAAGTAATTGTTTCAAAAAGTCACAAAAAGATGGGATAAAAGTCTTTCAATTTATTCAGATAAACGCCTAAAGCCTAATGTAATATCTTTGTTGTTGGTCATTCAGCCATTGCACAAGAAACATGTGTGTTCTTTTTTGTCACTTGCACTCTTTTTTATAAGAACCAGTAAATTTTTTTAAAGGTTTGGCTGTCCTTTTTTGCACTTTGAGCCTGAAATTGTTTTTGAATTGCTCAAAACCCGGCGTATTTAATTTTTGAGCCTCGTATTGTTCTTATAAAATTCTTATTAAAAAGAAATAGTTGAGTTGGAAAACATTATCAATAAAAGTTTGACTTATAAAAATAATTTGTTAGTGTTGAAATTTCTTCGCTTTGCGAAAACGGAACGGTCGTTCCGCAACCCCTTTTATGTTGATTTTTGTCTTCGTTGATTGCGCGCTGAATAGAATCTCGATTTGTCGGCACAGCGTCAATATATGGTTTTGACATGTGCTATTCACGGTAATGACTTCTTGAAAATCAGAAAAAAGCACATGCGATGGAGTGCAACTTGTCCAAAGTCACGGCAAAATGCGCCGCGCCGAAGAGAAAATCTTGGACGGACTTTCCCGTCCAAGAACATTCGATTCGACGGCAAAAAGTAACAGACGTTAATAAATCGCGATAAAAAAGCGGTTTTCGTCTAACAGGCTAGCTAAAGCTCTGAAGGTCGGGAAAATTTTCAATATTGGCCCGCTCCTTTAGAGCTTTAGCGTGGGCGGCCGCCAATACGCCATCGGAGTATCAGATAACCGCTGCTTAAGCTCGCTAATATAGGTCTGGGCGCGGTCAGTGCGGTCTCTCTCTCGCCATTTTAGTAATTTGAGTAATCTTTTGAATCTTCTCCTAACTAACAACGTTGGTGGTGGTATGCGCCCGCCATTTTTTAATCCCGCCCGCCTGACTCAACGCCCTGCTTGACAACCACATTTCTTTGCTTCGATTATTCGATTTGTTTATCTTTGGGAAATCGAGAACAAAGATGGCTGCGTTTAACCTTCGATTTCTGCTCCTCCAGTTTTAGTTTAGGTATTTTTGAAAGATTCTGTCATAATTTTCGTCTGTTCCTCTAACAGTCTAAAGAATCCTGAATTATGACATGCATGCGTAGTTTGTTGTTCTTTTAATCATATGCAGTTAATCTTCATGATAATCAAAGATGAATGAATACGTAGGGGGTTTTTTAGTGGTTGGTGTCCAGAAAGAAGCTGGACAAAACTAAACCAGGTCATGCATGCAGGGTTGTCATGTGGTTGAGGTTGTGGTGTGTGGTGTGAAGGACAGCGAAATTTTTCGTTCCCTATGAAATTTTTGTTCTTTTTGTCTATTTCTAGTAAATGTGGGATTCTTTAAATTAACCCTCTCTTTTTACCACAACACTTATTAGTAGACCATAGACAGATAGACACAAAAAGACAAGCTAACTTTTGTAATTTCTTGTGGTGCCTGAAGCCGTTGATTTGTTCTTCTGCATCGTTGTTTTGGATTCGCTAGCTGTAGTTTTTCAGTGTAGTGTGGCTCGTAGTAAATGTGAAGTTTAATAGGAAAATACTTTTTTTCCGGGGGTTAAACGTAGAAAAGAAAATTGAAATGGTTTGTTTTTTTCTTCATTATATATTTAAGTTTCCATTATCAAAATTCTATAAATGCTAATTTGTTTTGTCTTACCTCTTTAGAGCTTTAGCATGGGCGGCTAGGCTGCCAATCAACCAAAACGCAATCTGGATATCAGTCAGATAACATAAACTACTGTAAAAGTTGGTCTAATAGACCTTTTTTTTTTAAAGACAGTTAGTCACACTAGCGTCCTCCCAAAATGCGTATCAAAGATTAATGCTATATCGTTTACTTGACTCTCAAGCAAAAAAATGCACCGCCAAAATATTAAAGGGATTCATGAAAAAATAACCCGGCGCTTTTTAATGAAAATAACATTTTGAAAAACTTCGAGAAATTGCCTAAAATTTGAGCCATAGATGAAAAAATTTGAGCCAAGCCAACCTTGAAAACTAATTTGAAGAGCAACTTCCCAAGAAAAAGATCTACGGGGGAGGCAGAACCCACCTAGATCCGCACACCGCCGGATAGGCTTTTTTCCGGAAATTTTGCCGGACCTCAAACAATGACCCATTTACATGTGCAGAATTATTTTTACTTTAGCGTATAAACAAGGCCTTAAAAATCGAAGCGCTGTCTTGGGAATTGAATGACAAAATTTGGTTGGTTGATATTTGGCTGGGAAACAATAATTACAAGGTCTCAAAAGAAGGAAAATATTTTCCGGGGGTTTTGTTGTTTGGAATTGCTTAGGTCAGGATTGCTAGTAACGGCTTGTCACTGTGCCGGGTGCATACTCGGCACTGTGCCGGGCGCATACTCGGCGCCTTGGGCCCCGCAGGGTTGCTAGTAACGGCTCAAATTTCAGTCAGGTTAAAAAAGGGGCAATTTTACTCATATGATAATAACATTACCCCATCTTTTTTGTCATTCTATAAGTATTTCCAAATTTCATGTTATGCAGTGCGAGTGTGGCTCAACGGATAGCGCGCTGGGTTTCTGATCAGAAGCTCTTTCATTTGGTGGGTTCGAACCCCGGTTGGGTCGATAATTCAAGGTCAGTTAAAAACACTTTAGAATAGTCAGAAAACATAGTAAATAAGTTAGAAAAGTCACCTGGGGGTCAGAAAGAAGCCTCAGAGAAGATAGGCAGAAATAAAAAGTCGATGTCGGTTTTCCTTCTTTTGAGACCTTGTAATTATTGTTTCCCTATTTTTGGCTGCTGCACGTTCGCAATCGCTAATTTTGTCTCATTTTAAGTTTTCAAGTTTTAATTGATTGTCTTGGGATCTTGAACTTGATTCAGGTAACTCTCGTCCTTGTTGTTGAAATACATCCTGTAGATGACTGATGTTGTTTTTTCTAAAAAGCTTATTTTCCTAGTGTGACTAACTGAAAGAGGCAGCCATGTTGAATAATTATGTACTCCAGCATAAAAACAATGATACAGCCATGCATAATTACTGTATCATGCATATTTTAAAAATTATGCATGGCTGTATCAAAATTTATCATTTAAGCTGACAGGAAAGTTGTTATCTTGAATATAGTTCTTATAATTTCAATTTTAGCAAAAAACTATTGTTTCCATAAAATACCCCTAAAATATGTCCAAAATTAGTTTAAGTGTTCTATTGCGTATTGGGTACAGATTCAAAGATATCTAGCAACAAAAAACTTTTTGTGAAGAAAAATAAGAGAAAAAGTTCAAAAACTATCTACCAATAACAAACTGATCATCTTGATGTTCTTATAAAGCTCGGAGACAGAGATGGAGCAGCAATTAACTGAAAAGACAATGCGGTACATATTCCAGCCGCGGCTTTCTTATACTATGCTCAAATCAAATGACTTTGGAGGTTCGGTGAAATGGTGACCGAATTGCTCTCCCATGTTTTGTCAGATACTCCCAAGTTAGAGCAGTTGACGGTAATACCTACTACCTAATACCTACTACCTAACACTTTTATATTTACTTAATATGCCTCAAAATGGCTCAAAAATGCCTTTAAGATAATCAGCATGCTAAAATTGAACAAATCTGAAAATTTAGTGTTAAAAAAATTTCAACTTTTTGTCAATTTTTATACAGCGTTTGGAAGACATGATAATATTTTCTCTCTTTTTTTCTCCTCACTTTATTTTCCCACGCTTTTTCTATAAAGTTTTATTTATAAGAATCAGTCTCAAAGATTATAAAGCTCTACGCTACGAACCAATCTCAAGAAGTATGGCACTATACTCAATATTTAGATTCCAAAAGAAAAAAAACTTTAGAAAAAAGAAAAAAGAAAAAAGTTAGTGGGTATTGCTTAACTTCAACTAATAGGATGGTAAGTAAAATTAAGCTTTTACAATTGCTGTTGTGTAGTTATAACTGGTAAATTCTTATAGGATTTTGAAAATCTATGCCTTTAATTTTTCTTTATTGTAGTCTACTTGTCGTTTTTGGAGCTTTACTTTCTTTACATTGAAACTTTGTTTTTGGTTTATTGTGATTATCTTATTTTCTTTAGTCCAAAGGAACGACTATCAAAGATGCTTTAGCAAAATGGGTATGTTAAATTGTATCTAAAGTCACTTTGTATAATGTCTTGGTACAGAGTGACAAGAGAACAGTTTTAGTGCCAATATTACACAAAACTAACTAAACCTTTATTTATCTATTTGTCATTCATATATTATTTTTCATTGAATATTGCATCCTCCTTTTTGATATACTCATCGTTTTGAGCCTCTATTTTGGTATAAGTGATCTTCAAAACAATCATATTTCTTATGCTTTTCTAAAATGAATTTGAATACTTGATTTTAAATATATTTTCATATATGAAAAAGTACTCATTATACAGTGTGTTCCAGGTGGATAAATTCGTCTATAAATTCAAATCCACAAAATTCATTATCTAAAGTGGGTTTAGAATAATTTAAGTAAAATTAAAATTTTCTGTTCAATTAATAGATATTCAATTTCCAAGATGACTTAATAGGTTTTTGAGATTGAAATATTGAGTATGCAAGTCATAAAAATTCGCATGAATCATGAAGATTATACTTTATACACGCTTTTTCTTTTATAAGAATATCAGGGTGAGATTTCAAATTTAAAACAATAGAAAAATAAGAACAATGCTCACTCTCAACCAAAGTACACTATTATTATAAAAGAAAAAGCGTGTATTAAAATTTGTCTACTTTTTTGGACGCAATGTTTACAAAAACTAAACATAATCTGTTATATATTTGAATATGTGGGGTTTATTTTCTTACCAGGAAGCAGACTCCGGCACTAAAGCATCAGAATCTGAAGAAATTAAATTGATAGCACAAATACCTCCTGTTGAAAAAATGGATGCTTCTTTGTCAACACTTGGAACATGCTCGTAAGTGATAAGTTAATTTTGGCAGTGTCAGGCGTTGTTTATCGTTGTTTAGCTTTTTTTATCTAGTAACACTTTATTTATGAATTCAACCTTTCTCAAATAAACTCCTTTAGAGAGTGTGATAATCAACTCTGGATGTTTGAGTATCCTAATGAAACTAAGGCCCAAATCCATAATACCCTCTTTCAGAAAAATTGAAAAATAGCATAAAAAACTCAAAATCATACTCTTCATTTTTTTACTGTTCAATTACAATTGAAGTCACAAGACAAGTCACAGCAAGGAAAAATTGAGTCTTCGATCATCTAAACTATGGAAAGAATGCAATGCTCAAACTTAGGCTTGAAATAAATTATCATATTGTTCTTTTCCAGACGGCTGTCACTTTCAACAAATTGTATAGAAAAAATTGCCAATCTCAATGGTCTCAGTAAGTGTTTGCTAATTTTATTGAGTATACGTTTTCCCTTTGTCACCCCAGTCATATTTTATAGTTCGGACCTCCCCTGACACCTTCCGAAAAAATTTTCATGAAAAATATATTTCAGATTATTTTCAAGCACTGTTATGAAATTTGGCCTTCATGAAAGGAAGTTCTCTGTTAGACTAGTCTGAGTCAAAAAGAAGAAAGAAGTTTTTTATTATTATTCGCTTTCAAAAGATATTATAAATTCATATATTTGTTAGCTATTTTTATCCAAAATCCTTGAGGGATAGGCATTTTTCATAGGTTGGTGAGATGCCAAGAGAGGGGGTCATTCGCACTATGTATTCGTGATAATACGTTGACATTATCGTTCTGATAGCTTAAGATGCAATCCAAAAGTCAAATTTCTTTTAATAGGAAAGTTATCTTTTTGAAATTTTTATCAATCCAGATTAATCATGTACGATTTTTTCTTTCTTATTTAGAAAATTTAAAGATTTTATCACTTGGGAGGAATAACATCAAAAATTTAAACGGTCTGGTGAGTATTCAATTAATTGATTTGGGTTTTCCTGGAAACACTGCATACCCTTATTTAAAGAGGCCCATTTCTGTTCCAGGGGGGGGTAAGGTTTGAAAAATGCTGGAATTCCATAGGGATTTAAACCTAAAAGTAACTGGAATTCCAGAAGTTCTAAGTCAGAAAAAAGTCGGACCTTCTCAGCAGAAGGTATACATATTTTTCTACAATCAGTGCCAAAATACTTGGCACGAAAGGGAAATTCTCCACGAAATTTTAAAACCACAAACAATTTGGACCGAAATTGACATTCTCGCTCGAATTTCAATTTTCGAAAAATGGTAAAATAGCCAAAATTGCCAATTATGTTATGGCACTGATTGTAGAAAGGCCCATTGTACCTACCTACCTTAATGAAGGTTTTATTCTAGCCTATCCTTAGTTCTTTTTTTGGAAATCAAGGTATACGAATGATTCACTAGCGTTTGATGAAATTGCCAGTGGGAAGTGTTAATTATATGGAGGATGTTTGATATTTTAAAAGCTGACAATAGACCATTTCAAGGTCATCTCAAGGGTTGAGTTGAGCCAAGTTTAAATCCTGTAATTTTCACAGCTTAATCCATATCTAAATAGAATTTATTTTCTGTTTCAGGAAGCAGTAGCGGACACTCTTCAAGAATTATGGATATCTTATAACAATATTGAAAAACTGAAGGGTATTGGTGTTCTTAAGAAATTACAGGTATGAGCATGAATCTGGTAATGTCACCCAAATAGATGAAAAAATTTGGAAAAAATAAAGTTTTGACTTTCACTTTTATTCCTGGATAATTTTTTTATTAATGACTTCAATTTTCAGAAAACATAAGTATCAGGGCTATCAAACTGGCTTGGTCAAGAAATTTGACCTAGAGTAATTATAATCAAACAAATTTGGCAAAAAACTCTTTGTAGTTTACACTTCATTTGAGATAAAATATGCGTAATCTAATACTTGTCTTAGATTTCAGATCATGGCTAATATATTAAGCTGCATTGAAAAGCAATTTTTACCGTCCAGTATGTCATATTTTTCAAATTCTGACACTTTTTCCGAAAGAAAATCTAAAATATTAAAAAATATTCCCATAAAGTTTGACTTCATGAAAATAAAACTGGCTATGGTCAGGTAATTTCATTCTAGATTTGAAGGACTCATCATAAGCCTTCCAAAAAGCAAAAGTTTGCTATATTTCAGTTAGTCAATAAAAAATTAGAAAATGAAACCTTGTCGGTTGCGGACATAACTTTTTGTTAAATTTGATTCAAAATCAGCAATAGACATTAAATTTATTTATTTTTTGGCTTTTAAAACTTTGCTGTACTTGAACCAAAACTTAATCATTGAAATTTGTTGTCTTGAAAGGTCTTTATAACTATGATTTCCTGAAAATCGAAGATTTATTTGTAAAAGAAAATCCAACCACATATATTTTTTGTTAAAATCTAATTTTAAAAGTTATGATTTGAGCTTGACATCAACTGCTGTACATCTTCATAATCAGTAAATATCATTTTTCCGTGAAAGTCACTCAACTTTTTCAATAGAAAGGCTTAAATGTATAATAATGATGTGTTGCGGACATAACTTTTTTTCTTCCAGGGTAGAACCATAGAACATTATACATCATTTATTTAATATTTTGGAGTGTCTTTTTCTGTTGCCAAAATTTGAGGAATATTATAGAGACTAAATCAATATAAAACCAAAAGATTTGGTTTGGTTTGAATTCAGCTATTACATGTTTTTCTTTGAAAAGAACAAATGAAGACTTATCAATGATATTAAAACTTTCTCATATTTCTAATAGACGAACGACCCTAGAGGACACATAAAATTGAAAAAAGCAAGTAAATGCAAGGTTTTTACAAATGTAACTCTTTAGTATTGTCAAAGTGTTAGCATAAGTGCTTAAAAGGGTTAAAAATCTGATAAATACCTTAAATAGTTATGTCCGCAACATACAATTTGCTACAGAATATGACTCTGTTTTGAACTATTGGAGCAAATCTAACCAGTCTGTAAGTGAATGTGTAGTAGATTATGTTGTGTGAACACTACACAATGAATTTAATATGCAAATTAATGCATAATTTATTCTTTATTCAAGCTCGCAGGCTCAGGACCGTCATTTTCAAAGAAACAAAAAAAAGTTATTTTTCTGTTAAAATTCTCATTTTGGACCTCAACTTGGCATCAGAATATTTGTTTTCTATTTGTAATAGCCTAAGCACTACTTCCATATAATAAAACATCATGCCAGCTTGCAAATACATTTTATCAGCAACATTTTAGATGAAATAGTTATGTCCACAACATGAAATACATATGATATGAGGTGGAAAGACTGAAATCTTGCCAATGGAAAATTATCAGACTTTTTTCTGGTTGTAGCCAACTTAAAATGACCTCAAATGTAATAATTTGTCAAAGAAACCTAAAAATGGTGTTTGGGGGCTGAGAAAACTTCATGATTTGTTGCGGACATAACTAATTTTTAGGGAAACTGTTTTGTTTCACTGTCTCCCAACAAGTAGACTTTGAGACTTCAAATTTGTATAAAATGACCCCAAATATGACCCTTGATGTAGAAAAATGATTCAGCTGAGTAAGGATAACTCCTTTGAAAATTTAAAGGATAAAATAATGTGCAGACATAACTCAAAATTGTGAACGGAAATCATACCCTGTTCACTTCAAAATTGAATATTTTTCAATGAAGGACAACTGGTATTTTAGTGTTACTTGGTTTGGTTCTCTAATGGATGGGAAGGGTTAGAAATCAAATAACTATAGATATTAACACTTTCACTTCTCTAGCAAATCAATTGTGTGCGGACATAACTTTGTGAACGGAAAAAGTTATGTCTGCAACTTTTTGCATTTATTCTGGGAAAAACTTAATTTCAAAAAATCTTTTTGTAGATTCTGTTTTTCATATTTATTGGCTGTAATAAAAACAAAAATTAAGTATGATCAGAGATGATTGGCCTAGATTATCAAATAATGAACTTAGACAATTTGCTAAAAACCTCATTTTCCGTTCACATTTTGATGTAAAAAGCTGTCCTGAAAAAATTGTGTACTTTCTAAAGTGAAAAAAATGACTGTTTAAGCTTGCTAGTATCAAGACTGATAAAATACATCAGCTGGTATCATTATTGCATGCACCTAGATTTTTCACTGGAGCCTTAAAGTTGACAAGTTGACAAAACCGAAAATGGGTGACATTAGCAGACTCATGCTCGTATATTATCTTCTTTGATCTTATTTTTAATCCTTTATTTGATGCGTTTGTTTGTTCGTGATAAGTAGTAAGTCTGCGATCGGAGGCGACCCGAAGGCTCCTCTTTCGATAGCTATCTACCCGAAGGTAGTAGGGTAGGGCGCCACTCTTTCTCCTAGGATTACTCCACTTACCCTTCATCCTTCTCTTAATTACTGAGCATAAAGCAGAGAGGCATCAAGTACCATTTCGGAAATCTTTGGTATGACCCGGCTGGGGGCTGAACCGTAGCCGGATGCTCTACCACTGCACTACGGTCGCTCGTGCGTGATAAGATAACACGATAAGAGAATATATTTATATTTTAAGGCCAATTAAGAGGCCGAACTAAAATTTACCTATTTTTATTAGAAAACTTGTATTTTATCTATTTTTCTCTTCATCTGAAAGAAATTTTTCAATCTTTAGTATTTCTTCAATTTTTTCTTTAGGTTCTTTATATGTCAAACAACCAAGTCAAAGCATGGGATGAATTTCAAAAACTCGTTAGTTCTCTTTTGTTTCATTTAAATTTCTAATTATCTGAACTTCCCATTTTAATTTTAGTGTTTCATCCTTTAAAATACACCATTTAGAATTTTTATTGGTCTTCGATGATTTTATACTTTGAGATACGTAAAATAACCCCCCCCCTATTGTCCCTATGTCATTAATAAACCTCATCTAAATCACCATCTGGTTTATATTTTTAGGGTGAACTGCCTAATTTGGCTGATTTGCTATTTGTTGGTGAGTTCTATTACTTTAATGGGATAAATTTTCGCGGGGATTAAATTTCGTGGTTGGGCTCATCCGCGAAATTTTAAGAATTCGCGGGAACTTAATTTTGCAACATGACACCCAAATCCGCCAAATTTGCGAAATTTAATTCCCGCGAAAATTTATCTCATTTTAAAGTAATTTTTTGATCCTTTAAGACCGTGTGCTAAATTACTTTTCAACTCTCATTTTTGCAAGTTTACGTATCTACCCTTTTGAGGACGGTTGAGTAACTGAAGCGTAACAACCGTAGTTTTGACCCGCAAAATCAAGGACGGTAAAAGTGCTGATTTACCATCGTCCTCAGTCAATCAGGATCTAGCAAAAACTAGAAAAATAACTATCTTCATCGTATAAAACACCAAATTATGGGACAAGCTGGAGTTTTTACAAGATAGAGAAATGCCGAATTTTGCAGAACAGCATCAATTCATCCTTTCTTACTACAATGTTTAAAATTACAAAGTTACAATCATTGAAATACTGAATATATCGAAATTCTATCAAAAAAAAATTACACCATACTCAAGTCCCGAAGTCCCAAATTGAAATACATCAAATTTCTGAGAAAACAAAATTACACCAACCAAAAGTCCCGAGGTCCCGAAGTCCCGAATTGAAGTATGTCAAAATTCTATCATAAAAAGATTTACACCAACCAAAAGTCCCGAAGTCCCGAATTGCAAAATATCGAAAATCTATTAAAAAAAAATTACACCATACTCAAGTCCCAAGGTCTCGAAGTCCCGAATTTCAATAAATCAAATTTCTGAGAAAAAAAATTACACCAACCAAAAGTCCCGAGGTCCCGAAGTCCCGAATTGACGTATGTCAAAATTCTATCATAAAAAAATTTACACCAACCAAAAGTCCCGAGGTCCCGAAGTCCCGAATTTCAATAAATCAAATTTCTGAGAAAAAATATCACACTAACCAAAAGTCCCAAGGTCCCGAAGTCCCGAATTGAAGTACATCAACTTTCTGAAAAAAATATTACACCAACCCAAAGTCCCGAGGTCCCGAAGTCCCGAATTGCAAAATATCAAACATCTATTTAAAAAAAAATCACACCATACCTAAGTCCCGAAGTCCCGAAGTCCCGAATTGAAATACATCAACTTTCTGAAAAAAAATATTACACTAATCAAAAGTCCCGAGGTCCCGAAGTCCCGAATTGAAATATATCAAATTTCTGAGAAAAAAATTACACCAACCAAAAGTCCCGAGGTCCCGAAGTCCCGAATTGAAGTATGTCAAAATTCTATCAAAAAAAATTTACACCAACCAAAAGTCCCGAGGTCCCGAAGTCCCGAATTGCAATATATCGAAAATCTATTAAAAAAATCACACCATACCTAAGTCCCGAAGTCCCGAAATGAAATACATCAACTTTCTGAAAAAAATATTACGCCAACCCAAAGTCCCGAGGTCCCGAAGTCCCGAAATGAAGTACATCAACTTTTACCCCTAATCTTTTCATACTATTACTGCCACCTCCCTTTACATCCATCTCACCCCTTTCTCACCCTCCCTTTGCATCTACAGTATCTCACCCCTGTCTTCATGTATATCTCTGACCTCTCTTTACGGGTCATCCCACCCTTTATCTTGTGTTTCATCAATCATTTATCCAAGCCCCTCTTTTTGCTTGAGTTTCATCCCACCCTTGCCTAATTCAACAATCCGATCCTCCTTCTCACCATGTCTAATCTATCATTCTTTTTCTCCGGTCCTTTTTCAACTTAGTTCCACCCCACCCGTTTTCCTTCCTTATGTGAAATTTTTATCCATGTCCATTTCATTAATCTCACCCCTGTCTCACTGTATTCAATTTATCATTCATTGTCTCCGCCCCTCTTTCACCCCCACCTCTTTTGATAGATTTCCAATCTTTCTTTATGTGAAATTCACTAAACTCTCCCCTCTTTCCACTCGAGTTTTCCCCAACTTTGTGTGGAAATTACACCCTTGTCTATTTCATCAATCTCACCCCTGTCCAATCAAATTTAATCAATTAGTCATTTCCCCCGGTCCTCTTTCTACTTGAGGGCCATCGAGACCTTTTTTGATTGGGGTAATTTTTGCTATGGGGTTCCATTCGGGACTTCGAGGCTTTAGAAATTTAGGTTTGGTTAAAAACTTTCGGGACTTCGGGACTTCGGGCACTTGGTTGGTGTAAATTTGGGGGCTGGAGATTTGATAATTATTAATTCGGGACTTTCGGGACCTCGGGACTTTTGGTTGGTGTAATTTTTTTTCATAAGTTTGACATTTCGGGACTTCGGGACCTCGGGACTTTAGGTTGGTGTAAAAAAATTTTTCTGGTAGAATTTTGATATATTTCAATTCGGGACTTTCGGGACCTCGGGACTTTAGGTTGTGTAATTTTTTCATTTGAAATTTGATACATTTTCGGGACCTCGGGACCTCGGGACTTTAGGAGGGTGTAAATTTTTTTTTTCTGATAGAAATTTAATATATTTCAATTCGGTTGGTGAATTTTCTTTTCAGATAGAATATATCTCAACTTATTCTGTTTTTGCGTTCTGTGAAATACACATAAAAAATCATGACCGACGTTGTAAAAACTCCAGCTCATCCGCAAATTATAAACACGCTTTAATTAGTGTTCAGTGTGGAGCAAAAAATATGATCTCGTATGAGTCATATATTTTTGAAAATTGTCTGGTACTTATACGTATTATAGAGGGCTCTTTATTGGAAAAATAATCAAGTAATTTTGCCTCTTATCCCTAACCTAAACAAGATTTAGTTCCAAAAATAAGATTTTTTCTTTTCTGACTGAACTAGGTCATGTTGCATTCTATTGTTAGTAAAAAAAAACGGGGGGATTTCTTCCCCCTAAATTTGCCCGTGGATTTTTGGGAATAAATCTTCCTTCGTGAAATTTTGGTAATTCTCATGGGTAAACTTAATCTCTTAATGTAGGTCTATTGTGAAGATACCGGGGGAGGGGGGTACTGATCTTGATGACCGATGAGGACATGTCGCTGGAGTTTGAAAGGTGGACCCTGTCAGATATGAATATTTGGTAAATTTGGTATCCTGTCAGAACGAAAAATCGCAATATTTTCCCATTTTCACCCTGAAAAGTAGCAAAGATACTAAAAGCAGACAAAAAATCGAAAAAGTTTCTAATTTCCACCCTGAAAACTGTCCAAAATAACCAAAAGTGGACCCTGCCAGATACCTATTTCGAAAATTATTGAATTTTGGACCCTGTAAGACTAAAAAAGGGACCCTGACCAGCGGCACTTCCCCGATATCAAGTTTGCCTAAGTGTCTAAGTGAATATTAGGTCCTCAGTCTTTCCATTATTTTATTGGCCTTCTTGTTGTAGGGCATAACATCTCTTCCCACTCCCCCGATCTTAATTGAAGTTATTTCATTCCGACTAGTAACAGTTGTATTAACAATTTTAAGAATGATCTGCAAAATTTTCGGTCGATCAGTTATTTGGTTGGTGTTTTCAAGGCCATTATCAAAATGAAAAAACGATGGATGTTGGCTTGCTATCGAAAAACTTGTATCATAATTATTTTTGTATTTTTCTGTTAACAGGTAACCCATTAGAGGAAAAACACAACACTGAGGGAGATTGGAGAGATCTAGCGACCACCAAATTACCAAAACTCAAGAAATTAGACGGTATTCTTTTTTTCGTTTTTCCTAACCCTTAAAATACCATAATGCAACCTCTCCTCCACTCTTGCATATCTACATTTTTCATATCTACAGTTCAGGCATAATTTTGCAGACACAGTTGACCCCTTCTGCAACTGTCGACAAAATTCAGTAGAAACAACACAGCATTTTTTGATGCATTGCTCTGATTACTCTAATGACAGACTTGTGATGTTTGGCAGCCTTCTTCAACTTGACATAACCTTGTTTCCATTCAATCCCAAAACATTGTGTAGAATACTTCTTTATGGCTACCCCGATTTTAGCATTGTCCAAAATCACGATATATTAAGTATAACAATAAAATTTATCTGTGATACAAGCCGTTTTGGGGGACCGTTATTTTAGTATTTTACTCTAACTGCTCTCCAAGCTCTTTTTGTTTTTGTCTTTTTATTTTTTGTTAGTATTTATCCTCTGTAGTAAGTTTTTTTTTCCCATGCATTTATCAATTGATTTTTTAATTTATTGTTAGCTTAGTTTGGGTTCCTTCCTCCTGGCGGTATGATCTGGTGGTCCTTTTGTGGGAGGTTAGGAACCCTTAGTTTTGTACTATTTGTTCGTGTTACATATACTATAGATAAAAAAAAAAAAAAAAAAAAAAAAAAATTCATGCGAATTCTAGGAAAATTTGTTGATTGTGTGATTATTTTCACCGTATGGTGGTAAATAAATAAATCTCAGAACTCTTGAATTGTGAAAGAAATCTAATTAACATATTGAGAATTTTAAAGGACCCCACTCTTCTCTCACACCTTTTCGTAATTGGTTTAGCTCGTAAAACAATAACATGGGCCTATGAGATTCCCTCTCCCCTGAAAAAATTAGCATAGGAGTCTTCACTGATGAGAAACCCAGAAACCTCAAGCGATTTACACCTCCCTTGTCAATTAGCTCTTTTATTTCATTCCCAATAATCCACAAATGATTTTTTACTGGTTAACTGAGACAGGGTTGTAAAAAATACCAAAACTTGCGAAGGAATTTCAACAGCTAGAAAAATAACCTGAAAATGTCTTCTTAGTTTAGACTCCTATTTTCATGAGGTTTTTAGAGTAATTGGGCAAAAAGAAGTGCCTCTCTTTTTCTTTCAGCTCAGTTTGTTTCATTACTTGAGTACTGTTTTCCCCTTATCAACCATGTCAATGAATCATTGCATATGATTTCGAAATGACATTTATTTGGCACTAAAATCTAGTTTTTTGGCTTGTTCCTCGAAATAACTTGTAACAAAACATTCTTGTTATTTCTAAACTTTATTTGTTTGAAAGTATGTACAAACATACAAACACAGACTTCGGCGATCATTTTAGGGAAATTGAAATAAATTAACAACGTGTCTGCAAAACAAAAGAAAATAATTTGAGTACTTTCGTTTTCTATAAGTCGTCATTTCATCACCGAGGGAGTCGTACAAATTTTAATAGAATACACTCAATTCCTTTTATAAGCGTACGGGAAGATCGGGTCGAGGCTCAATATGCTTAGCAAAATCTCATTTTCAGCTTTAATTTATGCTTATTTATATGCTTAAACTTCGATTTGCTAATTTTCTTTGGGTTCATGAAAATTTCGATTAGATTCTGCTCAAAGAATGATTTTTTTTTGTAATTTTAAGCTGCAGGCGAAAATCTTTGGTCTAATAAAGCTCAAACAGCTTTAAAAGTAACCCTAAGAAGGTCAGCGTTTTAGAAAATCTGCGCGATTTTTTTTTTCGTTCTAGCTTGGAGTTATACGTATAATGCTTATTTTTCACCGAAATCGAGCCTAATGCTTATAAACGCTATGCTTATAAAACAATACGAGTGTATCCTTTTTTACTTATCAGGTGTACCTGTCGTACGACAAGATGAGGAGGAATAAATCAAATGAAATCCAAGATGGCTGATTCAACCCTCGGATTCAACGACCATCTAAGATCTTGTTCCGCGAGCGCTTATTTCTTTTGTAAATATTCTAGATGATTTCTGATAAGGTTCTACTGTATTCTTTAAGGCCCTGTATATTTTTTTGGTATGATAAGATTAATATACTAGATGATAATTTATTTGTAAATGGTCTTTTTTTTAATTCTAAAAGTTATGAAAAATAATATTTCAATGTTGTCATCAATTTTGAGTTTAAAATTCCTTTTTTGGGCTCATAATGACACTGGAATTCTTAAGAGGTATATTTCATCATAAATGTGGCTTTATCAAGTACTTCACCAATAAATAAAAATTTTCAGTCACTAAATATGTCTCACCGCAAAAAAATTATCTATTCAATAAAGGCCACGTAGATACATTTTTATAAATATACCTCTTGGTAATTTTCCACTCCCGTATTGAAAATTTCATTTTGAAGACAAAACACCTGATCTAAAGCACGATTTCAGATTTGTTCGGCAGATATATATATTTTTTTAGTAACATTGGTGGAAATACACATTTTTTTTCATAAGAACGTCCAAAATTTTTGAAGCCTGGGATGTTCTTAACTTTTTGAGTTTTAAACCTAAAAATGTTCTTAACATGTTCTTATTTTCGCAATTTTTTTGAGTATTTTTGTCCATTTTGTTATGAAATTCGATGTTCTAGAGTCTGATAAAGCCTTAAAATGTTCTTAACTTGTTCTTGACATTTTGTCCATCGAAGCCTTATGTTCTTATATACTTTAGGCGTACAAACTTTAGCGAGCAGAAACTTTCGCGAGGTCGAATAATCGCGAAATAGACGACATTTACTTTCGCGAATTTGATGAAAAAAATGTTTTTCGCGAGCATAAACTTTCGCGAATCGTTGGATAAAAATGAGAATTTTCGAATGAAAATTGCCTTAAAAGTGAAAAATATACCTTAAATCTGATAAAGACGGTTGCTCTTCGACTTTAAAAAGGCATTAAAGGATAAAAAAATGCCTAAAATTTGATGTTTCGAGGTTTTATAGATTTCCATTTTTTTGGTAATTTTTCGCGAGCATAAACTTTCGCGAATTGCCCCGCTAAGAATTTTCAAAGACATTTACTTTCACGAAAAAGGCCTAAATTCGCGAAAATCGCGAAAGTTTCTGCTCGCGAAAGATTGTACGCCTAACTTATAAAAAAGCGTGTGCAAGAAAATACAAAGAAAACCAAAATGTTTGTTTTAAAAACCCGGTGAAGCGACGAACTTCTTGAAAAAGCGGATCCACTCTCTAAGAACCACTTGATAAATAAAGTGAGAACAAAAGAATCTCATATGTGAGAGTTTTGAAACAAAGACTCCATTCATAAGCGTGTACGGTTTTGGTTAGCCTCCACTTAGCCATTTTGAAATTTTTCTCATGACCGTTACTAACATTTGATGGAAGAGTACTTTAGTATATAGAGACATGCCGAATTTCCGTTGTGTTGGGCCACAATTTCACAAGAATGCTACCACTTTTTAAGATATTGTTTAGGATCTGAAAGTTTTGAAATCCAACCCTAAATAGACCTTTCCATAAATTACGTCATAATAGCAACGCTTACCTCGTTTTCAAAATATTGCTATGGTAATTTATTCCAAGAGGAGTCCATTAGAAGTTCCATCTATTTAAAATGTAATAGCCGGAAGTCTCAAAGGGTATAATCCTCTTGGTTATAGTTTCAAAACGAGGCAGTCGTTGCACTCAAAGTAATTTAATGAAATAGACAAAATTATAGAGGCCTTTTTCATTTTTCTTTTTTTTTTTCAATTTTTTTGCGTTTGCTATATTGCAATTTTTGCAGGCTTTGGTACTTTTCATATTTGACTTCCATTATAATCACTGAAGAATGCTAATTTCCCTAGTAGGCCTAAAATTAGCATTTCAATTTATTTCAATTAAGTATTCTAAGTTAAAGCTAGGTTAATAGTTATATAATATTTCATTATAGACATTAGGTCCATTCGCCCATTGTCAGCCACTTATGGTCCCTCTTGAAATTAAACTGAGGAATGTACCTTGAACCAACGACTTAATAAAATAGATAGACCAAGAACTTCATACAATGGCTCTTAAAAATCTTTTGTTTTCTATTCATTTTGTATTCTTCCATCTTGCCGTCTTTCCACCGTCCGCGTAAGTCACATTACAAAGAAATTAGACTTTTTACAAGCATCTCTAAATGGTGTAAAATCAATTATATCGAATTTCTACTGACCATAAACATAATTTTCGATTTTTTTTGCTTATGTCAGATCGCATTTTAATCATCATCTTTCTCACAAGATATTTTTCAATATTTTTCGACAACACTGTTGCGCTTTTCAGCGCATTTTCTTTAAGAACATAAACATTTTTGAAAGACTCTACCTAAGAAAATAAACGTGCGTTCATGGTGCGTTCTTAAGATAGAAAACACAAACACTATCTAAATACAAATGTTATAATTTTAACAATGTTTACTAATTTTTAAGCCTAAAAGTTTGACTTGAAATTAAGAACATATTCACAAAATTTAGGTCATGTGATCAATATCAACCAATAGCTAATCTTAAAAAAATGCTTTTGCACGCGGAATGACATTTTAATGATGCAAAAAATCATTAACTTTTTTATCATTCTTACGCGGATCATTTCCATAGGATTTTATTAGATCGTTGCTTGAACTAAGAAAGATTTGAATTTTCCGAAATTACTTAAAGTTTCAGAAGAATATAAACGCTCTTTTTAATGAAAATCCTCAAAATTTCTAAATTGAATAACGTTTAACAAAATCAGTATCATGTATATATCAGGTTTAGAAACTCTAACATTCATTTACCTGTCGACTCTTGGGATATTTTGCCCAATGAAGTATAAGCCCGAAGGGCTAGAAGCGAATCTCCTAGGTAGGATTTGAAGCAGCTAAATCCTAACTTAGTTGCACGGCTTTGAGCGGACCGCGTAGTTTTTATTCAGTTTGAAATTTTCTGTTGCAAGATTTCAAAAAATATACCACTCGAAAAAAAAAGAAACCGCTAATAATCTAATAATCCGTCTTCAAAAATACGGCGTATATTCTAAGACTTCGCCTTTTCTTGCCCGCAAAGAAAGGTTAAAGATTTGCTTCTAGCCCTTCGGGCTTATAATTCATTGATTTTGCCAGTATCCTAAAATAAATGTATGTCAGCTGAAACGGGTCAGTTTTATTAAGTACACACTTCATTAAGGAGGGCCAACAAAGTGGTTCTTAGCTTTCTAATTTAGTGCATATTTTTTTCTGTGGTACTAGTGAGAACTGAATTTGATACATCAGCTAATATAGACTTTGAGCACTGGATTGCTGAAATATTCCTGTGAGAAAGTTTTCTCTCTCGTAAAATCAATATTGTCTTTTTAAGATATATTTATAACAGACATTTGATAAAGTACTTTTATGATTGACAAAAAAATCTGACAGGTCACACTTGGTTTGAGGCTGGCCACAAAAACGGGAAGAAACATTACATAAATTGATATCCGAATTTTTAGACTGAATGGAAAAAAAGACCAGTCTATCTCAGCCCCCAAACTACCGACTTAAAAAGGATCCTACGTACCGTCATACTACCCACCCGGAAAGCTTTTATGTTAAAAATGCTTTTCTCAGAGCGGATATAGTTTGGGTGCATTCGGGGATGCTTGCCAATTTCCTCTTAGCCTGGATCTGATTCTGAATTTTATTTTGATATAATGACGACAAAAGAGGTAGGCTACACCTACACTCACTTATGTCTTATTTTCATGACAAAATAAAAATCAAAGAAAATGTCCTTCTTTTTTTTACCAATGAAAATGCATACAAAGGTAGGTCTTCTAATCTATTTTTTACAAAAAATAGATGACAAATTCACGAAAAGATGGATTTGACAAATAATTTGTAAAGAAAACCAGGTTTTCCTTAATTTATTTCGAGAGTTTTCTACCCCTACACCTGCTAATTAGTGATTGATACATACAGATTTTAATCCTAACCGTGCGTATTTTTAACTGACGCTTTATTAAATGTCATGAGACGAGATAGAATCCATTGACTTCCAAGCCCGAAGGGCTAGACTCAAGACTCCTTGATGGGAAATGTAACCACTTTTTTCCCATCCAAATCCAAATTTGAAAAAACCCCGATTGAAAATAAATTATATCGCTAGTTTAAAAAAATGCAGTCCTAAAAACAAAGAAACTGCTAGATAATTCGTCGTCATGATTACGACGCGCGTTCTAGGCGCGTTCTGGATGGGAAATAAGTTTCTTGCCTGGGAAAAGGTTAGAAATTCTACTCTAGCTCCTTGGGCTTTAAACTCAATGATAGTATCACGGGCTTTTATTTCAAGTGCAAAAAGGAAAAACGATAAGAGACGGGTATTATTCTTTTAAACCACAAAGAACATCCCCAGAAATGTTGCACAATAAGTCATATTCATTAGTTTGACCCCATTCTTTCTTGAAGTTTTCTTTTGTTCGTGAGGGTCACCTAGCCAGCTAGAATTCAGTGGGGATTGAAAAAATAGCACAATATTTCGCAGTGAGGATTTGCTCATCATCTTCCAGTGGGTCTGTGAGAAAGGGTGTTTCTACAGTGGTTAGATTGACACATGCAAGATACAATTTCTACACTTGGTCGTCGGAGGTTGATATTTGTATATTTCTCGCAGGGTACTATTCATCGGAAAAAAAGTAACTACAGCTTGAAAACTACTGTGCCAAAATTCACCTCATTTTCTCACAGACCCACTGGAAATATTGGCCAAAATATTGTCACCATCAGAAATTATACTCTAGTTTTTGTCCCCGAAAGTAAAACAATCCTCACTGCAAATTACTATGCTATTTTCCCAATCCCCCCCTGAATTTTCTGACTTGACGAAAACAAATGGATGAAAATCCCCAGCCCTAGAAAATATGGAAATATCAATCCCCTTTGAATTTCATTCCGTTATTTTTATCCCCACTGGCCGAAAATACCCCACCGGGTCTGTGAGAAGGGGGTGTGTAAGTAAAAAGAATCAAAGATATGGAGAGCAAATAAAACCATATTAATTAGCCTCCGTCTCAGAACGCGGTCAGAAAATTTTGCGGATAATTTCACAGCGAAAATGCATCCAGTGAAATGTAAGTAATATATCATGATTCAAGTCGACTGACATAATTATACACATAATACATGTTACAAGTTCTGCCTAGGGATTCTCAAGCTCGGCTATAATAAAACTATTGCATGTTAGTAGCAGACCCGACTGACCAATGTTATGTAGCAGGTTGAAACATGAGTTTCTGCTGGAAAGATGCAGTTTGTTTTCAAGTTAAATCTTCAAAATAAAACAAACTGTGTGGGTTTCTTTACTTCCAAACAACCTACCAATAGTTTTGGAACACTCCATAATAAAGGAAGATGGCTCTTCTTGTGGATTGGCTTTCTGATACCCCATATAAACACGATGTGACATGAATGTGAAGAGACATGATTTGTTTGTTGGTTTTTGTTTGTTTTGTTGACTCATATATCTCATGGCAAATGGGATAGCAAATGACTTTTCATGTATTGCTTGGCTCTACATATGATACCTCTAACTTTGAACACCTCCAGAATGTTGAAAAAAGCATTTTACGAGATAAGTTTCAATTATAATTTTCATGGAAATTTTTAAAGCGACAGATAGATTTGGCTTGGCGTCAGTTTTGTTTGGTTGATGTTTGGTATCGTGATCATGCCACACAGTCACTCTACACATGATGCCTCCAGCTATGATTGGTATCAGAATGTTGGAAAAAAACATTTTACGAGAAATTGTTGATAGAAATTATATTGACTTATTTTCACAATTTTGGGATGTGGGTTTAGTTGGTTGATAATGTTTACACTGTGGGATGGTTTTCAAAAAACTGTTATATTGATTGTTGTTTGTTGGAATTGATTACCAAAAAAAGAGAACCTTTTTTTGATAAATACTTTATTTTTTTCATGAATCGTAAAAAACCGTGTGGATAGTATGTGCAGTGTCTGTTTTCAAATTTTGAAAGCTCTATACCTACTGAATTGAAGCTCTGACTAGCTCTGTTTTTAAAACTTTGAGCCATGTTTTTTTCTTTGTTGCTATTAAAGATATATTTTTAAATTGTCGTAATGTAAATTTATGGTAAAGTTTTAGTTTTTGAGTTTAGTTCATCAGTAGTATATACATACAGTAGTATTTTTTCAGTAATCCTGTCTTGTAAATATAGTAACATTTAACCAGACTCATTGCCCTCATTATATTCTAATTTGTATTTTTTTTAGGACTGATAAGTACATATTTTTAAACACCAAAACAAAGCAAACAACATGCCAGTTCTTTCTGGACAAATGTATACTTTATTGTGTGCTTTGAGTTCTATTTTAATCAACCCTCTCAACTGCTGATCTTTCAACTATCATTTAGGAGTATAGAATGGGCTTCCATAGTACCATTTTCTCTAAGTATTTTGTGCAAATTCAACAAAGTAGACTTCTTGACTGTCTTTGTCCCTTATGTTAAAGTTGTTCTGATGGAGGACATTGCTATTTTTGGTAGCCTTCACATATCAATAAGGAGCTTTGGTGTAAATGTTTTTTCTGATGAGATCATACTAATCTGAAACTATAAGGCCTTTATGAACTTTCTAGAACAATAATCTTGCTCCAATCTTGAGAAACACTGGAAAAATAGGTCAGCATTCCCTGCCATAATTTCACAGATTTCCTCTGCTTTCTGCTTGAAAACGCTGTCGTATAGCCGAAAACGAAAGTGAAACTGTGAAAACGTCCGCAAATTCGGGCCCAGTCCTCTTCCGAGACGGAGGCTAATATCTAGCCCCCCCCCAGGATTCGAATCAAAAACGACGGTATACGTGCGGCCCAAAATCAGACCCGTACAGTGCAGAAAAATTTTTTTTGACCGTTTTTAGGCAAAATATTGTCCGATTTTCCAAATTTTACAAGCCCTTAGAGTGCAATTTTTCTTTTTTTTGTTGATTTCAACCCTCCTTCAAGTACTAAGGGCTTCGCCCTCCTATAAAACCCTAATAAAACCCATGTCCAATTAAAGAGTTATAAAAGCCGCACATACGGTAGGTCATTTACTTTGAGCTTTTGTCACGCCTGTAACACTCTCTAAGCCCTGGTTTAGATGGCGACCCACGTTTTGCCCTGTTCTATTCTAATTGCGAATTAAAGTGGGCAGAGAATTGGCTGTATAAACTAGCTTGTTTCGCTTTTAAGCGTGTACTAATTCTGGTTTAGCTTGGCACATTTTAGACAATGCTTCAGTTCTAACATTTACGATCCTATCGTCCGTTTAGAAGTCAGTAATCGCAGGAAAGAGTTAGGGCGTCTGGGCGGTTTACGGGAAAAAAGTGGCGGTAGAGTTTTGGAACAAACACTGTAAACATCTCCGCCACTGCTTACTCCACCCGAATTGATCACGCCTCTCCTAAACTATTACTTGCGCTCAATAAGAAACTTCTATTAAGTATGAGCAGTAACATAACTTGTTTTTTCGATCTCTAGAAGATATCCCAAAATCATTTACGTTTTTTAGTTGTTTTTTTTAAAAGGAAGTTTCATTGCCATTTGTAGATTATAAGAAAAAGTTAATTTTTTAAAATTGCCATGAATAAAAAGGCCATAAAATAGTGACCGCAGTCACTCAAGCAGCCTAAAGATGATTGTCAAAAACGACACAGTATCAACCGTCAACCGTTATAAAGTAACATATAATAACACAAAAAAAGTAAACACCGTGTTTATTTTTGAAACCAAGCATGGTCACTAACCCTCTTGTTTATTCAAATAATATTATTTTAAATAATTTTTTTGTTATATATTTTGTTTGTGGTTTGTGATAGTAAGTTCTTTGCCACACACAATAAAACTCAACCATGCTCGATAGACAGTGCAAAAAGTATAAAAAGCGAGCGAACGAAGCAGTAGATAAGAACAGTTGCTGAGAGGAAAAAGCAAAGATCTGTGACCAAAGTATTAATTCAACAAGAAAATATAATAAGCGCTATCATAAATTTTCAGGTTGATTCAGAAGATATATTTCAATTTATACAAGGACACGATTTAGTTCAAGAAGGAACTCTTATCATTTTTAAGACGACTAGAGATATGGATCACTCCGTGATTTTAGTCTTGTTGACAGTTGTACTGGAACCTTCCAGTGTATTTGGTACCGTGGATAAGTTGATGTTGAAGGATTGTTATTCGTTGATTGGACCTGAAGGAATTTGTCCGACATATTCAAAGTGTTACAAGAAACTGAATAAACTACTACACGGTAAACACTGTCAAGATTATTTCGAAGAAAGCCCTAAATGTAAAAGTGGTTGCAGAAAACGTCTTAAAAGGGTCTTGAAAAGGTTCGCTGGAGTTGAAGATGCGCTAAAAGGCTGCAAGTGCAAACAGTACGAGTGTATTACGGCTAAAGCTCGTATTTTTCGTTGCATAAATGACAATCAACCACAAGGATTAAAGAGTTTTGCTCACGTTGAGAAGACCTGTTTAGCAGGAAAGGAGAGCAAGAACTGTAAAAAACTATACACTGATCGTTTTAATAACTGCCATGACCTTTACAATGTTGGTGAATGTAATACGAAATGTAAAGAAGCTAGTGAAAAATTGATTCAAGATAAAGTTGGAAAACATTTTCAAAATGTGGTATGTGATGGAACTTGGGATAAAGAGAAGTTTTGTCGTGAAGTAGAAGATTTGAGAAACAAATTGTGTTACAAAGTTTGAGGTACAGCTCTGAACTTGTTGTAATGATTTGACTTTGGCTGGTGGAATTTTGTTGTTGAAGTGATATTGAACACTTTAATGGGATAAATTTTCACGGGGATTAAATTTGGCGGTTGAGCTCATCCGCGAAATTTTAAGATTTCGCGGGGACTTAATTTTACAAATGGTGCTATAGAGTGACCAATATTTTGCCTTTTTACGCAAAATTATGCATGTTGGTTGTCGAAATACGCATTATTAACGCTTCTTTGAAGCCAGTAAATACTATGAAAATAGTTATTTTACATTTTTCGGGTTTTTCTCAAAAACATTTGGCGGATAAGGTCTTTTTCAAATTTTCATTTGGATCCGAGAAATTTAATATCCACGAAATTTAATTCCCGCGAAAATTAATCCCATAAAAGTACAAAAGCGAAAGAACAATACTCGTCGTGAAAAACTTAAAAAAATTCAGTAAACTATGGACTGAAACTATGGAAAACAAGTAAAGAACACCCATATATTGACAAGCCTACTCACTATGTGACAATTATTGGAATGATTTCAAAATATAAGGGGGCGGGTACTTTACTAAACGGGAAAATAATGTGAAAATTAGATTATTTTTGCCAACACGTAAGTACTTATTAAGCAAAAACAGGGTAGAAATATACTATTTAAAAAGATATGTTGCCAAATTTTGAAGAGCACCCTTCTATCATGACATGACAGTTTGAGGTGAACCAAAATAAACTTTCGATTAAAATGTTATACGCTTGTAGTATTTTTTTATATGACATTTTATACCTTTTCGTGGAAAATTCTAGGATTTTATCTCTTGAGATTCATTAAAAACGGGAAAATCTTTTGGTCGGAATCTGAATGAATTCAGTCGGCAGTTGAAAAGTGTCACTAGCCTAATACATCTAAAAGTTTAACTTCTTAAGTTTTAAGCCTAAAATGTTCGTATTTTTGGCATTTCCACCGATCTGTCAGTATTTTTGTGTACTTTTCTGTTCTTATAAAAAACGTGTAATAGTGACTTACCCAGTCAATTTTATTCGATAGGTATCCCATTTTAGGAAAATTAATAATTTGACCGATGCTTATTATTTAAAGCTCAGAATATTCGAATTTAGAAATTTTATTTTTCAAAGTTATTGGATTTATTTTCATTTCATAAAAATGCACGTAACAGACGATAAGAAATGATTAAAATTTGTCAAAGTCTATTTTGCTTGAGAAAAAAATGTGAAAATTTGACAACTCATTTTTTAAATTAAATTTTGTACAGGAAGTCTAAGGTTTTCAGGTTTTCAAATTTTTTGTATATCAGCTTGAGCTTGGGGGAGTCTTTCAGCTTTGGGATTTCAACTTGTCTCGGAGCTATGAGTTTAAATTGGGGTTTGGGGAAGATATTGAGATTTTTTCACAATTTTTCTTTAACTAAAAAGCTTTATCTAACGCCACTATCAGTGGTAAAACCTGAAAATCGCCAATCCCTTGTACACTTCCTTCTAATATTTAACCCAAAAACAGGGTTAAAAAATAAACAAAGTTTTCTTGGGTCATCCATATTTATCTTTTTAATAAAATAAAATTCTGTGTAGTATTGAAAAAAAAACTCGTACCATTATAAAGAATTCGTCTATTAGTTACAAAAAAACTAAACTATAACAAGTTTAAGACCAAAAAAATCTGTTTGTTTTTAAAAGTGATTATCTTACATCATACATCTTGTCGTTTCTCCGGTGTGAGGTAATCGGATTCGCAAAACGGGATATCAACAGAATATCGGATAACATCATACTTCTTTTTATCTCATTTGTATAATTCCAGCGTCAGCAAGTTTTAAGAGTTTTTCCCGGACGCCAGGATTTTGGAAGTGTCTAAAAATGGAAAATTTTGAGCAATTTCGCAATTCAAGCGATGTGCTAATGTAGCCTCTTTCCCTTCAAGTTACCCTAATTTTCAACCAGCCTGGTAGATTTCTTGGGTTAAAAGATCAGTTGCTAAGAGAAAGTTTCAAACAATACTTTTAATTTGATTTTCGAGTTCGATTGGCAAGACTTTAACTGTGTATGTGTTTTATTAACAGTACGAGGACCATCATTTATAGGCATGCATAGAAGGTCATGATGGGAAAAGAATCTCTCGAAACGTAGCCAAACGTAGTTTACCACGGTAAACTAAATGTTTAGTATGAGAAAAACATTCCTTACTCGTTAGCAGCTGTTGGATTCTGTTGCATTTGTTCCAAAATCATTCGCATAGCAGGATCCCTGAGAATTTCTTGAACTTCAGGATCTTCCATGGCTTGTTTTTGTCGTTCTTCGGGTGTCAAAGAGTGTTTTTGTTGTTGACATTTCATGATACCTTCACGTGCTTCCTGAAAACATGCCATGATAGAAAAACACTTATCTCTTCAATTAAATAATAAACATTGAACTGGGTTGAACTTCTAAAATATCTATATGATTAGTCTCTATCACTGACCTTTATATACCCTAGACCGACCATGTTTCTCAATCCCGGGCCAAGCAAAATCTTTGATCGGAGTTGAAAAGTAGCGGTGTAAATGCATCGAGAGCGCTAGATCTACTTTCCCGCCTCGAAAACTTTTGATGATGTAGCGCCGTTAGACGTTAATTCTTAACATTGCAATGGATTCTTTACGGGTACCAATTAAAAAAAACCCGATCAAAGATGGCGGATATAGCTTGGTCTACTATTCTTCACTACAGCAGAGTCAATTTAACTCGAAACTCTTTAACTCAAATGTCCCCTAAACTCGAACAAGTTTTCTCGTCCCATCAGTTGAAGACGTCTTAAAAGCCAATCTCCATGACTTGAAATTGTCATGATTCGAACAAATTTATGTTCCCCGTGCGTGTTTGAGTTATGGAGTCTCCACTGTATTAATCCTCAAAAGAGAAACATTCGAGAAGTTTTTTTTTCATTCTGGAATATAATTACCACCTCTTAGAAATGGGGGAATAATCTTACTTATTTAGATATAACTAGAAGTGTACCTGACAACTAGGATCGATCTCGAGTGCTTTCTCGTATGCAGTTTTAGCTCTCAGTATTTGTTTGATCATCAAACAAATGCCACCTTTCCGCAGGTAAGCTTTCAAGAATTTATCGTCTAATTTTAAGCATTCGTCGACATCCGCCAGTGCCAAACCAAATTCTGCTAGTTTGGTGTAACAAGCCGCACGGTTGCTGTAGACGCGAGGATCGCTCGGGTTTCGTTTGATGGCTTCGTTATAATGTTTGACGGCCGTTGGATAGTCCGCTGTAATTAACAACAAGTTTTTAGAATAATTATTTGCATCAATCAAAGAAATTTTCTTCGCTAAACTCATATAGCCGGTAAACATTTTCAAACTATAAAAATTCTGCTGTCTCTGCGAGTTCCGTTCATTGCCTTTGATGAGAACCTTTAAAGAAAGCTTTTTGACACGATGAACACTAGGTTTGAAATACCCTACAATATCTCGAAATAAAATTATTACACCACTTTCTATTGTTTATATTACAATGGAATTCTTTACGTTCCACCTAAGCAAAACAAAAATCAAAATGGTGCCAGATTCCACCCGGGGCCAATTAATTAACAGAGCAATCCTGTATGAGGCTTAAGGGGCCTTTAGGCTGAGCATGGTTCTAAGAAACATACCTTTCTTGAATGCCTCGTTTCCCATGTTTCGCTCCTCTTCAGCTTTCTCCGGGTTGATGTAGGCTAAATGTTCTTGTTCTTTGAGTACTTTTTCTGCTTTGTAGATTTTGTCACGTACTTGTTGATTGTTCGATTCGGATAAAGAGTCTTTCCACATTTCGATCGCTTTACGTATCTCACCTTGTGCATGATGGACATTACCGATTCGTACCATAGGTCTGTAAAAGAAGAGAAGCACGAATAACTTGAAAGGCAAAATGTTAGAAGTGTGAAATGGGGCGTAGTGAAAAAGATAATAAATCAAGTGCTGACTTGGAGGATCAAACCTGCTCAAAGTTTACATTTGCCTTTAACCTAGATCTGTAAAGCAGAAAGGTATCAATATTTTGAAAGGTGAATTTTTAAAATGTGTGGAACTGAGCGCGGTGAGAAGTCTTATCCCCTTTCCCTTGAGGATTAAACATGCTCAAAGTTGCTACATTACAGTTGCTTACAACCTATATCTTAATCCTACGTAGAGCAATTGGCTTCTCTACTCGATCAAAAGCTTCATAAAAGCAAATCATTGCATATTGCATATAAGTAAGTCTGCGACCGCAGTCGGAAGCGACCCGAAGGCTCCTCTTTCGATAGCTATCTACCTGAAGGTAGGAGAGGGCGCCACTCTTTCTCCCTGGATTGCTCCACTTACCCTTGATCCTTCTCTTAATTGCTGAGCATCAAGCAGAGAGGCATCAAGTACCATTTTGGAAATCTTTGGTATGACCCGGCTGGGGGTTGAACCCACAACCTTGCGAACCGTAGCCGGATGTTCTACCACTGCACTACGGTCGCTTATAAATTGCATATAAACTAAACTATAACAACAGCACTTATGACTCACTTTGCTATCAGTGCAAAATCAGCTCTGTTTTCACGTCCAATCTCGATCGCTTTTTGACACAATTCCAAACATTCAGTGTATTTCTTTTCTTCAAAGAATACAGCCGTTTTGTTGGTATAATAAACAATGTTCGTTGGATCTAGCTCGATAGCCTTGTCGTAGTGTTGGTGGGCAGTTTCGAAGTCTTTCTTCTTGTATGCGGCGTTCCCTTTTTCTTTTTCTGAGACAGCCTAATTTGAATTAAAAAGATCCATTTAGCGTATTTTTTAACGAATTGCGATTAAGCAAAAATTGACATGTAGATAAATGCTCGGAACGTCTCGCGACTTAGAAATTCGTTCAAAACTTTAGATTTGATCCCGGCTCGAACCACCAAAGTAATTTGTCAATGATTCAGAGCCCGGCACGCTAGCAATGTTATACAAAGACGCAGCAGAAGAAATGACACTACAATATACACAGGTGAACAGACTTCACTGGTTAGGCTAACTGTTTAATACCACATAGGAGGGTACCCATTCACACAAGAACATAGGTGGGTATGGGCGTACCGCCGACTGGGTGTGGGGGATGCTCCTTCGCACCAGGCAAACCTGGTACAAACTCTTAACCCCTATATAGTGTTCACCTGTAACGAAGTGCGCGCTACGCACACCCACCCACGTTCAGACCATTAAAATTGTATGAAGATTAAGGATTAAGCTATTATTAAAACATGAAAATGACAACGACAATATCAATTGAAGGAATATTCGGTGAAAAATTGCAAAGGAAAAAATAATTCATTTTAAAAGCAGTATTAAGAGGGCTTTCGGTTAATGACAGAAGTCAAGCCCTCTAAGTAAAGGAAAATAAACGTACGGATTTTTGGTTATCACTTAACGTAACTTTAGGTTCTTCTTTTTTCGGCTCCGGTTCTTTAGGCTTCGAAGGTGCTGGTTTCGAATCTAAAAATTAAGTGCAAAGGATATCTACTTTATAATAAACACCTTTACTTCAAGGTTTCAAAATGATAGTAGGGAAATTGTAATAATTGGAATGTCTTGGGTGAAAAAAAATGCTGAAAGAAGGGCTTATCTTATACAGAAAACATGGGAAATGCACTGTAGGAAATATTAGAATAAAAATGTCATGTCTATCAAATAGCAGGAAAATACTGTTTAAAATACAGAAATTTTAAAAAGCTTATTGTGTGTACCTGGTTTTCCTCCCGGTTGCTGCATATCCATGGGTATATTCAACAACACACTAAGTACCGTCAAAAACCGTTGATCTGTCTGAGCCAGCCTGGAAAAAATGTAAAAAGTTTCATGGATTCTGTTCAAATTTCTTTCTGTTACCTCACAGATTTTTCGAATGGAAACCAGTCTGATTATTCTCTACTGTATACTATATATAATAGACCTTTTAAGGAACTTTTTCTCGCTTTATTATTAGCATTAAGTATCATTTCTTACATAGTGAGTTTTGAGGGGTCTTGTTTGAGCATAGACAATTGCGCTACAAACGATGGGTCGCTCATAAACTCTCTGCATCGTGGATCCATGGCCAGTTTGGCTTCAAGGTTTGGGTCCATGAATGGGTTATTTGCACGAGCTAAAATATAGAAGGAAATTCAAGAATGTAATGTAGTCAATACTCAAGGCTGAAAATAATGATGGATATTGTTCAGATTAGTTTATATTCTTCTTTCTTTTCATTTAGATCTAATGTATTACAAACAATATATTTAGTTGTGGCCTTAGCCATCATTGAAACTAATTCGTTTCCTTCAATCACCTTTCTACATGGCGCTGTCACAGTCAGATCAAGACTGGGAAAAATACCTGCGGGATGCTGAAATCCCAGAAGAAGCTGCACACCAATATGCAAAGAGCTTCACAGAGAATCGAATGACATTCGAGATATTGCCCTCCATGGACAGGTCATTTCTTAGAGACCTGGGCATTACAGTTATTGGGGATATAATGAAGATTCTCCAACACGTCAGTAGTAGCAGTACCCCAGACTCGACTACGTATGCTACGACTAATCCGACTCCTTCGGTCAAACCAACCGCCTCACATAAATCCGCAAAACTACCTTCCATTACGTCTGACATGACCCATCCGCAGTTTCGCAAATTCAAAATCGATTGGGCTGTTTACAAACAAATCGTAGGGATCCCAACAAACCAGATTGCATCAATGATTTACAACGCATGTGACGATGCTACCCAAACAAGTATCATCAACAACCATCCAAGCTTTCTAACATTCAATGAGAACAATTTCCTGAATGCCATTGAAACCATTGTTACGAAAAAGTCGAATCCAACCGTCCACAGAATGCAATTTTCATCACTATTGCAGCACGAAAATGAACAACTAAGGGACTATTTAGTTCGTTTAAAGTCGCCAGCACAAGACTGCGAATTTTCATGTCCGCAATGTCATCATGATCTGTCACCTTCGTACATCAGAGACCAATTGATCCGGGGCTTACATAACGAGGTTCTACAGACCTCCAACAACTCAACATACAGTGTAAACGCGAAACTCACCATTGTCCCTCCCCGTTCCAACTCGCATGTCAAGTACCTCCCAATACCAAGAAGACTGTCTTGGATGCAGTTGACGGATATCATTCTGTACCAATTGATGAAGAGAGCCAACATCTCACGACTTTTATAACTGAATTGGGACGATACAGATATCTTCGTATGCCCCAAGGTTTTATAGCATCTGGTGATGCCTACACCAGTCGTTATGATGACATTATTAAAGATGTACAACAAAAGGTGAAATGTGTGGATGATACTCTGTTATACGACTCGTCAATCACGGAATCCTTCTACCATGCATGGGATTACCTTCAACTTTGTGGGGAGAAAGGAATCGTCCTCAATGCTGAAAAGTTTCAATTTTGTCAAGACACAGTTGATTTTGCCGGACTTAAAATCACACCAAATGGAATTGCACCCTCTGAGTCAATACTGAACGCTATAAAAAACTTTCCCACACCTAAAAACATTACTGACGCTCGCTCATGGTTTGGGTTAGTCAACCAAGTCGCTTGGGCCTACTCTATTGGTCCAGTAATGCTTCCATTCAGGGAACTTGTGAAACACAAATCGAAATTTTATTGGGATGAGACTTTGAACAAACTTTTTATTGAATCAAAGCAATTGTTAATCGCAAGTGTTAGTGAAGGTATTCGTTCGTTCGACTATAAGCGCACAACTTGTTTACAAACTGATTGGAGCAAGGACGGTTATGGGTATTTACTACTACAACAGCATTGTAAATGTGATACAAAGAATGCACCTGTATGCTGTCCAGACGGATGGAAGCTCATCTATGCAGGCTCAACATTCACATCTGACTCCGAGAGCCGATACAGCCCAACAGAAGGAGAAGCACTTGCCGTTGCCTGGTCACTCGATCACGCCAAGATGTTCGTCCTCGGCTGCAACAACCTGATCATCACAACAGACCATAAACCATTGCTGGGTATTTTCAACGATCGGGACCTCAGCTCAGTAAAGAATCCTCGCATTCAAAAGCTAAAGAGCCATTCCCTCAGATTCAGATTCACCATCTAGTATTGCCCTGGAAAATGGATGCGTGGACCCGATGCCATGTCCAGGAACCCTGTCAGCGTAGCTTCCATCGACTCATACAAGGAGACAACGAGAGTATTGCGTCAAACGACAACTACTGCTACCATGACAGAAGATGATCTAAATCCAGACATCGATTCAGAAGTCAATGCCATTTCCGCCATCAATATGTGCCAAACAACTGACCATGTTCAACTCCTTACTCTCGATCAGATACGTCAACATGGATCAACTGATACTGACTACTCATCACTGCTACAAACCATCCAGGACGGCTTCCCAACAGCCCGTGAAAGCCTACCTGCCAATCTACGACCATTCTGGGAAGTTAGAAATCGTCTATCGCATTGGAATGGTCTCATAATGTTAGACAAACGCCTCGTGATACCCAAGAACCTCCGTCATCAGATCCTTCAAGCGCTTCATTCCGCCCATCAAGGATGCACAGGTATGCAGGCTCGAGTAAACGATTGTATCTATTGGCCGGGAATCAACAAAGATATCCACCGAATCCGTGATTGCTGTAAAACTTGTATCAGTCACTCACCCAGTCAGCCCAAGGAACCGATCATCCAAAGCCCTCCACCGCAATATCCATTCCAAATGATCACCGGTGATTATTTCATTATTGCAAGTCACCACTATCTGACGATCATTGATAAATATAGCGGCTGGAACTGCCTGTATCATTTCGGACCCAATGAAGCCACCAGTGCCACCCTGATATCCACTTGTCGCACCCTCTTCACTAACTACGGCGTTCCAGAAGAATTCAGTTCAGATGGACCGCAAACAAGTTCCAACAATTCTTATTGGGGAGTCAAACACCGTCTATTATCAGCAGAGTACCCCCAGTCTAATGGCAGAGCAGAGCTAGGGGTGAAAGCTGCAAAAAGAATTCTACTCGATAACTTATCACCAAATGGCACAATCGACAACAACAAGGTTCCTCGAGCAATCTTACAATACAGAAATACTCCTCTACCAGATCTCAAACTCAGTCCTGCCCAAATCCTATTTCACCACCAGCTGCGTGACCACATACTCACACACCCATCCCACTATCCCGTGATAGACGCAAGACAACGGGAAGAAGCATTCTCCAAACGAAACCATGTCATCAGTGAGGAGTACAACAGACACGCCAAAACATTACCGTCCCTATCAGTTGGAACCGCTGTCGTCATCCAAAACCGTAGTAAGAAGCATCAACGCCGATGGATCCGCGCTCTGGGATGATTGTAGAAACACTCCCTAACAGACAATACAGAGTCAGAACCAATGGCTCAGGGAGGGTGACACTGCAAAATCGTCGCTTTCTTCGACCAGCAACATTTGTATCACCAACAGCACTACCCACACCCACCAATCTGCTTCCAGCCTCACCATTAGAGACCACTCCTCCAACTATTCCTCATCCAACAGTTCCTATGCCTGCTCAGCCTCAGCCAGCACAACCAACACAAGCAAGAGTTACCAGATCGTCATCAAATATCCTACGACGATTAGCATCTCATAACGTGCCTGGCCTCTTGGAACAACAACCACTTTCTCCCTGCCGATAGGGGAAAGAGCCATTGAACTGTATATAAAGAAACGTTGAACTGTATATATAAAAAGAAACCGAACACTATCTACAGTGACCATGACCTCTCTGGGAAGGGGAGATGTTCAGATTAGTTTATATTCTTCTTTCTTTTCATTTAGATCTACTGTATTACAAACAATATATTTAGATGTGGCCTTAGCCATCATTGAAACTAATTCGTTTCCTTCAATCACCTTTCTACAGATATAGAAAGTATTCTATAAATTTCGTATACTTAACTAATTATAATTTAAGTATGAAATAAGAAATCAAACAACATTCTCATAAACTAACCTGAATTATTTAAAAGAAAGAAAAACTTTACCAATTTTGGCTTCAAGATTTTTTGCTGATTCTTTGAGTGTGGCATTATTGGGTTCGTGTTTCAGGCCTTCAGTATAAGCATCCATAGCATCCATTTCTTTACCAAGGTATTCGTAAGCTGCTCCAAGTCTTGAATATCCCTGAAGTAGGACAAAACATTATAAATCTACCCTGTATTACAAATCGATAATGACTTTAAGAAAACTCGTGTACAGACCCCTGCTTGAGAGGAAACCCTTTGAAAAAACACATAAACAATTATAATCCCATTTGAAATAAATTTCATACTAAATCGTCATTCTACACCATCTACATTACAAATAGTGAAAAGTGATCGAAATGGTCATAGATCACTAGCATTATATTGTAAAATGAATTAAATAGTAATTAATAGTAAGTAGAACAAAATAATACCTTTCCCCAGTCTGACTTTATATCTACAGTTTTTTGTGCGTCTTCCAGTGCTTTTTGGTATTCCTTGTTCTTAGCATAAGCAGCAGATCTGTTACTGTAAAAGACATGATTGGCTGAATCAAGTTCGATGGCTTGTGTATACAGCTTGATAGCTTCTGGAAAATTGCCAGCAGATAGTGCTTTGTTTCCTTGATCCTTGTATTGAGTTGCCTAAGGTAAAATATACAGTACAACATTTTAAATCGAACATAATTGGTTGAATTGTATTTGGCTGCAGTACAACATTTGATACATCCAAGAAAGACCATTTTTTAAAATGCATTTTTAGCATCCGATCATGAAATGCTGCCTTTCTTGAATTATGAAGAAATATGGCTGACAAGTCACATGCTGAATGAACCTAACTGATGATGAGAGTCAGATAAAAATAAAAATAAAAGACAATAATGTCCAGCACAGAAGCAAAATATCATAACATAATGAGAAGGAATAAACCAAATAAAAAACACGCAACTCTTCACTGAATGGTTAAAAGGTGATAGAAAAAACAATACTGTTGTCCCCAAGCAAATTTCGAATTGGAAATGTGCTTTGTTTGATCTACTATCATAGCAAAGAAAAGCTACTTGCAGTGGTAGACTTTTCAGAAGCTGAATGATTTTGGCTTAAGAAGCTAGCTTGGAAAAAAGTCACTTGCTTGGTTTCACACACAATTGGGAGAATTGCAGTTGTCTGATGTATAATCTTAGCAAAGAAAAACTGCTTGTGGTGAATTTTTCAGAAGCTAATGATTTTGACTTTAGTAAGCTTGAAAAGCTCAGGGAAGATCTGAATGACATTCAGATGGCACATATAAGTAATGCTATGCTGCTGATAGGCATTTTTACAGGTTTGGGGGTGGGGGATGCCAAGAAGGGGGGTCATTTAACGGGGATCAGACTTCTTTCCCCACTATGTATCTTTTTTATTAAAACGACATTATCTTTTTGAAACTTACTTTAAAGTTTGGAAAAAGCAATGCCCTTGTGCTTTTTATGCTACTGCCTTTTACATAGCTGTCAATTTCGCCTCACAAAAATGCGGGAGAGCTCCAAGTCGGAAAAATTTCCCCCAATAATCACATTTTTCCGAATCGGAAAATCAGGAAATCGAGGGAATTTTCCAGCAAAATCCAATCTTATCGGAATTTTCTTTCGGGAAATCGGGGAAATCATAGAAATTCAGGAAATTTTGACATTCTGCTTTTTCAAAATCTGAATTTCTTTTCAGGAAATCGGAAAATTTTTGGAAATGCGGGAGATGCCGGTGAAAATTCTGAAAATGTGGGAGATTTGGCTGAATCTTTTTCCCGCGGGAGAAACGTTGGCATGCGGGTGTCTCTCGCATTGTTGATAGCTATGCTTTTACAGAACTTAAAATTTATGAAAAATAGGTAAAAAAGATCTCAAAAATGCCTTTCTGGGTAGGAAAAAGGACTATTTGGATAGATTCATGAAATTTTGGGCTCATAGTATGCTCCAAATTGGCATTTTTGTAGGTTTTAGCGCACTTAAAATGAATTCCCATCAGCCAGCATGGCCTATCTAACCCTTTTCTTTGGAAGCCATTATATTTCCTGTTACCTTGATCATTTTAATATACTTGAGAGGGTTTGCTTCTCTTGATGTCATTTTAGAGCTCTCTGAAATCAGGGCTCGAAATAACGGTCGGACATCGGACATTGTCCGACCCAATTGCTGAAATGTCCGACCCAAATCGATTCTAGTCGGACATCATGTCCGACCCAATTACTTTCGGTGCCTTCGAAAAATTTCCAAAAGAAATTGTAATTTACATAGAATTAGTAACTTCTTTATTTACACACAAAAACTCTCAAAGTTGCGATCATTAGTGTTAGATTTTGTGTGATGCTTTTTCTCAACAAATGAAAGCATGCTTCAAGTAAAAATCATGGGCTTCTGACCATTAATTGACATTTGTTTAGCTTCTTCGTGATCAATGTAAAATTCTATCAGAAGCTTGTATTAGACTTGAAGTATACCCCACATAAAAATCAATTGGACATGTCCGACCCATTTTACTTTAGAAGCCTTAGGACATGTCCGACCCAAATCAATTTTTGATCGGACAGTGTGTCCGACCACCTAAATATCGTTATTTCGAGCCCTGGAAATGTTCCAGATTTTGATTTTTGAGAGTCCCAATGGCCACCATGAACTATCTTACCCTTTTCAGAACCGAAAGAGGGGCTTAAAAAGGGTTATGCTTTGATTTTCCTAAACTTCTTAGGATACTGGATGAACCTAAAATTTCATGATATCTAACTAAACAGAAAAATAGTGACAGGACTCCAAATGTTGACAAAAAGTCACTTTTCCTAACCAGAAAGGTATTTTCGAGAGCTTTTTGACACCTTTTTTGTAAATTTTGAAAAGGCTGGATGGCCATCTTAGGCTTTATTTCACCCTAAAAGGACTATTATTTTGCACAGTTTTTGGTAAAAAAGTTTCAACAATTAAACACTGGGGCAAACACTGGACTTAGGGATGTAAAGTTTGCGCCAAAAATCTTCTAATAGGATAAATTTTCATAAAAAAATTATCCTTATTTTAGTCGCGCTGATGAATTGTTGAAAATTTGTTCAGGGAAAGAAATTTGGAGTTTGTTGGACACAGATTGACATGGCATTTCACCTTTTATTAGTTTTCGATGACAGGTTGTGCATACATAGAAATTACCGTCAGAAAATACAAACACACTTCTGCTATTTTATAATCTATTTAACAAAGTTCAGATGAAAAAGTACATAATCTTTACTGAGAAACTGAGAAACCTGGCTGAGAAATACATGAATTTATGTCTCAAACAGCACAAACACCACTCATATGAAAATTATCATACATATTATAACTATTAGTATTTGGCTCAAAAATCAAATTTTTCTTCATTATCAGCTAATTAGCCTATATGAAATGGGCTAATTTGCTTATTCTAGGCTAATTAGCTGATATTCCGAGATAATTTGAAGTTATCCCTGCCTGAATAATGAGTGAAGCATACGGTGCCTGTGTTTTGATTAAACAACCTCGTAATTTTCTGAAAGGTAAAGAAAAGTAGAATCAATCCGACACAATCATCGAACCACATCGAACTTAAATCGAACTCATCGAACATCAATCGAACTTCATCGAACAAAGAACACTCACCGAACTAAATCGAACTTATCAAGAAATTTCGTTCGATTTTGATCGATAAAGTTTGATGGTTCGATAACGAAAATCGGTTCGATAGGGTTCGGTTGACACCGCCTGGAATAGTTCAAAATCCAGTTTACATACACCAGGCGTAGTTAATCGATATAATTGATAATCTTGAGTAATCGATAAATAATCGATAAGTAATCGATGGATTAGATATCGATTAACCGACAGAATCGATAGGTAATCAGACCTTCAAAAAATCTTGAGTATCGATCAGCGATCGATTATTTCCAAGCTATCGATTACTTATTGATCACATATCGTACATACAACCTATCGATTACTTATCAATCATGTATCGATTGTTAACAATCATCGATTACTTATCGTTCGTGCATTGATTACTTAGCAATTATTTACTTATCTTTGATCACGTATCGTTATTGATTATATATTGATCGTGACCGACTATTGACTACATTACCAGCCCTTTTTACGCCGGGCCTTATTCCACCAACGAGCCCAAAAATAACGCTAATAAGGTCCGGCGTAAAAAGGGCCAAGATAAGGTATCTAATGAAGTAAAGAAAATTTCTGGAATTCGCCAAATCTCATACCGATCGTATTACTTTGAATAAACGCCCGCTTTCGAATTATTAATGCTCCTCCAAAAAGGCAAACCATTCAATAACTCGAGTTGTCTAAGGACGTGATTTTTCGAAAAATTTTGTTTTTCTCCGCGCGCGAGTATAAATAGAGCCTTGTTTCAATTTTTCTCTTTTTTCGCCGTGTAAACTAGCTTTTTAAGATTCGAATGTTTATCATCGAACACACGCGCGTGACTCTTTTTCGAATGTTTTTATTCGATTTTAATTTGGTATGTGTGAGCAATCTGGACGGTCTTGGAAATATTTTGTATGGAAATTTTTCGAAGTCCACTTCATTTTTTCAAAAAAGCGAGGGGGTGAGAGACTTTTCTTAGCAGGCCACTCAAAGTTTCTTTGTTTGAAAGATGCATTTGTATTTAATCGAAGTAATGGTTTATCATTCAATCTATGGATATGTTCTTCACCTTAATAAACCAAGAGCATTTCTGCTGCAATATTTCATTCAAAATATCTCTCAATAATGAGAAAGAGAAAGGCTTCGTAACCTCAGTTTTCTGCGTTCAAATTTTTGTTATTGGTTCAAATAAGTTTTAGGTGGATCTCTGCAGCTCGATATAGATTTTTTCGATATTTGGTTGGCTACTCAAGCAAGGAAAAAAGAAGTAAAAGAAGAAATTCAAGCCACATCAACGAATCAAGACTGTTGGAAAAGGAAGAAATGATTGTAATGGTGCCCTTTGGTCTAGAAAGTATTTTGTCGATACAAGAAGGTAAGCAATGCTTTATAAAATATATAGTCTCAGTTTCTTTGCATTTTTTGTTCTATCGCTCAGTACTCCTACTTCCTTTCCATTAAATCTTTGAGGTGGAAAAAGGAAAAACCGATTGATTGCTGTCCAGATCATATCAAAATCCTTCTTTAAAAATTGACAATATTTCAATGGGAAAACTTCCTTCCAGAAATATTTGTAGAGACCAACCAACCACCCCTGTCTCCTCTCTGGTAACCCTCCTCTTTGTAGAATTCTTATCACTTGAGTCTTTCTCAGCGTTCATAACTGTTCACAGGAAGAGATCTGTCAAGCTGAATATTCTTGGATTGATTTTCCTTTGTTTCCTTTTTTTTAAGATGCTGCTTATTGAAATATTATTAGGCTTACAAACTGAGATGTGACACGATGTGACTTGGTGAGCTTTGAACCCACCTTTATGATTTTTGATAAATATATTTCATGAAATTGTTTGTTTTGTTTTAATTTTGTCTCCATCCCTTACCACAATTATTATTGTATATCTTTGATAATTTTCAGTCTTAGTCTGAGTCCTAAGCTGGATATTTCTTTGCTTGGAAAAAGGATTTTGAGGGGATTTTTTATCAAAAAGTGGAAAGATTCTTTCAAAATTTGTATTTTCATTTCACCGCCTCCTTTTTTTTACGAGATCGTTTTTTCTAAACCAATCAGAATCGTCGATTTATCGCGAATTAGCCAATCGCGGCAAGTTTTCAGCAATTTCGGTCTGGTCTGTAATTTTAACAAATTATTCGAACAAAGCTTCTATTGGTTGGCCAGGTAGGGGGTTTCACTAAATTCAAAACTGCACCAGTTATATTCGATGGGGAAATTCCCATTTGGGTTTTCCTGAAAGCAAGATAAATTGCGGACCCAACCATAGGTCGGGGCGAAATCTACGACGTCGCAAACTTGACCTATGCGGCTTCAAAGTTGAAAGTTGAGATTATTGTGACACTTCTTAGGATTTTTCTGCTTTTCTTTTGCATCTGGAATTAGCCCCTACCTCGGAGGACCTCACACGAAGTAATGTTGAGTTATTTCAAGAAAAATAAACTTTCAAAAGTTGCTCAAAACCGTGCAGTTTTGGAAAAACTACGATTTTAGTACATAAACTTTAAATGCATCCCACAGCCTTTCGCTTGCATTTATGATGCTAATTTTTCTTTTATGTGAAAAAGAAAAAGTTGAAATTTTATTCATAGTTGAAACTGAATGAATAAGAATCGATAATTGATCAAAATTAAAGAATGAAGACACCAATTTTTCAATTCACGAAAAACTAGCTATTTTGCAGACCACGGTTTTCCGGCCCCTTAGCTAAGTCGAGAACGCCCCTTCTTTAAATAAAACGGTAATTTTGTTGTTTTTTTAACTTTTTTTTGTTCAGCCTTTCAGTATTCAGAGGGTTTGAGAATGCTTCAGCCGAAATTTACTGTGTGCTTATAGAAAAAATGAGTGTAGTAGCTTTTCTAGGTCCTATGCTACCAGGGGATTTGATTCAATTCAAAAGTACATCCCAATCGAGATCAGCGAAAAAAATTGCTTTTAATTTCGCGAAAATGGCAAAAATTCGAGAAATTGAGAAATTTAATCTCGCGAAGGCGAAAGTTAATCCAATTAAAGTACCACTCCCTAAAATCTGATAAATAATCGATCACGAATCAATAGTTGATCGATTAACTATTTGATCGATGATTAATCAATTTTTGATCGATATGTAATCGATCAAAAGCTGTGATCGATAGCCGATCGATTTTTAATCGATACTTAATTTAATCGAAGTATAATCGATCTATAATCGATAAACAATCGATGACAAAATTGATCGATAAATAATCGACCTTTGAAAAAATCTTGAGTATTGATTACCTATCGATTCTATCCGTTAATCGATATCTAATCCATCGATTACTTATCGATTATTAATCGATTACTCAAGATTATCGATTATATCGATTAACTACCGTGAAAAAGGGTAACTTGCATCAGTGGAGGCTAACATGCATATACCCCAATTCACAGACTTGTCTGGTCATGGTTTTCTCACCTTGTATATGAAAATCAAATTTAAGAAAACATGTAATTAATTGAGGAAAGATTATTATAATTACCATGAATTGCGTTTCCCAAATAACCTCACTTTTACACGCTTCATAATCTGACATCTTGTTATTTAGAATTTTCAAAAGAATGAGTCGGGATTACGTCATTAGTCCAAAATATGATTGGTTGATAGATATGAGCCTGGTTTCCCCATCCACTCGGTAAAATATTCACCACCCTTCAGCCACCCTGGAGAGACAGGGGAGGCAAAAAGAAGTACTAATGGCTAAATCTTCATGATGCACCGGCCTTGCAAGTACACCGTGCGGGTATGCGCGGGCAAAATATTGTGCGCGTAAGCGCACAGGCGAGCGCAGTGTTTTGTTAGAGATAGGCAGCAATCCCCAACATACACCCAGACGACTGTGCACCCTCCCGATGGTGCACCCGTGTGTGGGGTCTTCTTGGAGGAATGACGATCATAACAGTTAGCCTAACTCGTGAGGTCTGTTCACCCGTATATACTATTATTATATGTCACTCTATAAATCACCTTGAATTTCGAAAAAGTGGCAGGCGTCGTGGCCCAGTGGTTTAGACTACGTGTTTCGTAATCAGAAACATGTAGGTTCGAACCGGGGTAAAGTATTGAAAAGTTTCAAAAAATTTTCTAAGTCTCCGCGCTTGTCGGTGCATCATGAAGATTTAGCCATAAGTAAAGAAGTAAGTATGCATCCTTATGGAAACCACCCCATTTTGACATTTTTTTTAAACAAGTTGCGAAAACGGGGGAAAATGTGCAGAGGAGAGCAGGCGAAAGACATTTATAATCACGCTCTTCGAAACGAGTGACATGTTGTCGTGCTCGTGGGAAAAGAAAAGTGATTCTGATCAAAGATAGGTTTTTCTATTGTCAAGTGATTTTGTCATAATTTTTCCATGTCAACACTTTGAAGAGAAGTAATACTGCTCTAGTTGGTCTGTGAATTGGGGTATATGCATGTTAGCCTCCACTGATGCAAGTTTAGCGACTCCAGAAGTCACGCAACTATCGTTGACGTCAAACCAAATGTTTCATTTTTCCGTGAACTTTGAACCCTTCTAACTTTTCTTCTATGTATATATGCTAAAGCGTTCCGGTTTTTACTAAAAGAAAGCCTGTGATCTTAGCTTTCCAGCGGTATATAACACTGTGGACACGGGCTAGACGGTAAATTGGTAAAATGCGGAACGTTTTGCACATTTTGAAAATTGTTTGCCGACGGGAGAAAAGAAATTTGCAACTTTCGAAGAATAAATGTGTCTGGAAACGGAGGAAAAAGTAATTGGAGGCTGAAACTTTGTATGTTTATCAGAAAAAGGGTGAGGAATTCAAAAATCACATTCGCTAATTCTAGTTCTTTCATTTTCATGTAGTTTTTTTAACTTTTTTGCTTCTTTAGCATGGGAATGTCCCAAAAAAAAGTTTTTATTTCTGCCGAAATGGATTTTCTTTTCATTTGGGGTTTCTACTTTCAGAAAAACTTATTCTCTACTCATAAGTTTTTGTTCCTCCATTTCCAGAGGCCCCTTGAAAATGGGTCCTACCACCTTTCTTGACTCATTTCAACCTTTTCCAAGCTTTTTCTTCAAAAACAAAAATAAAACAATGCAATGTCTTCTTTTTTCAAAAAAAGATATATCTTTCACTATTTTGATAAATATACTAAATATTTTACAAATATTTTTATATAATAATATTTTAACACCATCAAAGAATTCTCCCTCCAAATTTGAGGTCTCTAGCTACGCTAGAAAAAGAGATATGCAAAATTTAAGAAGAATGACTGGAAAATTTCTTTTTCTTCTTTTTTGACACATTTTTCGAATTTTTCCAAGCTATTTTACCTAACCTTTTTTTGACATTTTTAGTCAAAATTTTGACACTAAAATTTGAATATCTTCACAACCACTTGTCCTCTGGAGGCCTATGACCCCTCATTTTCTTTCTTTTTTAAAGCTCTACAAGATAGGATAGATTTTGAAAAAAAAATTAAAACTTGAAAAATCTTCTGGAGTTGCTAGCAAGTTACCCTTTTTCACGGTACGCCTGGGGCATACACCCTACCATAAAGAACAGATGCCCACAACAAGTTCCTAGCCCTATTTTGAAATTTGGATACAATTTGTACAGAATAGAATTATGAAATACATAAGTTTTACCTGTGTCATATTTTGTTCTCTGTTATTATCTTCCAAATGTTTTAGAATCTTTTTACAGAACTTTATTTCTCAAATCTTTTCCAGCACCTTCTTTTTTCAGCTCCTCCACACGCGGGATTACCTGCTAGCTAACCTTATCTCTTAGGCCGAGGCGAAGATTATTTAGGAGCGAAAAGCTTTGAATCAAGGCCTCTAGGCGTGCCCCTTACAATCTAGTGGAATAAGCAATTTTGATTGGTGCTTCATTACGTCATCAAATTCCGTTTTAACAAATACGGATTTTTGGTTTATTTCGATTCGAAATCGGTTTTCGGGCTCTTGGTGGGATGGAAGATTTTTCAAAGATTCGACCAAAGATTTTTCAATTTCTATCTATTTTAGTACTATTTAACTCATTTTGCTTGATGGCAACTATTTTTCCAGATGGTTGTGTAAGGGAAATTGAAAATCTTTGGTCAGCCAAAAATTTTTGCTTTTTAGGGACCATTCCAGACGTCCGCACTTGATAACGATGTCGATAGGATCGATCATATCGGAACGATATGTGATCGATGGATTACTTAACAATCCGGATAGGAGATCGATGGAAGATTCAGCCATTAAAAAGTCTTGAGTATCGATCCTTCGTTGATCCATTATCGAGCTAGTATTTCAATCGAGTATACCGATTCGTCATCAATCGATTCGTCATCGATCGTTAATCGATTCGTCATTGATCGTTAATCGATTCGTCATCGATCATTAATCGATTCGTCATCGATCATTAATTGATTTGTTATCGATCGTAAATCGAGTATGAGTCGATAGGGTCAATAAGATCGATAAAAGATCATCGATAACTAATCATAAGCTTAAAAAATCTTGAGTATCGATCCTCTATCGATCTTCTATCCGGATCGTTAAGTAATCCATCGATCACATATCGATCCGCCATCGAGCCGTTCCGATGATCGATCCTATCGAGCGCGGATGTCTGGACCATTCAAAAAGTACATAAGCTCGAGAGGGGGGAGGGGGGTACTCCCCAAAAGCGTACGAGGGGGAGGGGGACCCGTCCTTGATAGCGACTCCAGAAGTCATGCAACTTTCGTTGACGTCAAACCAAATGTTTCATTCTTCCGTGAACTTTGAACCCTTCAAGCGTTCCGGTTTTTACTAAATGAAAGCCCGTGATCTTAGCTTTCCAGCGGTATATAACACTGTGGACACGGGCTAAGACGGCAAATTGGTAAAATGCCGAACGTTTTGCAACATTTTGAAAATTGTTTGCGCCGACGGAAGAAAAAAAATTTGCAACTATTGAAGAACAAATGTGTCTAGAAACGGAGGAAAATGTATTTGGAGGCTGAAACTTTGTATGTTTATCAAAATCACAATCGCTAATTCTAGTTCTTTCATTTTCATGTAGTTTTTTTAACTTTTTTGCTTCCTTAGGCCGATGAAATTTACATATGAGTTTACCGTCGGCCGCCCGCATCTCTAAAAAGCACCCGCATGAAAATTTCATTATCTTCAAAATTCCTAAAATTTTCATTATTTCTATATTTCTTTACAACTACAACCTCCACGACCCTCGACATGGCCCGAGAATTCTCGGGCCAAAACTTTTATTGGAATTTGCGTATAGCCCGAGTATACACTACTAGAACGAAAAGCATTCGTCGTGGACACACGAACGGTCAGTCATTCGCCACGAACGGTCTATCTGTTCGTCACGAATGCTTTTCGAGCGACTTTCTTTTAAAGCGTTCGTCACAAACGCTTTCTAGATTTCGACTCATTCGTGACGAACGCTTTAACAGGGAGGCGTTTGTCACGAATGCTTTATGATTTATGACAAATGCCTAAGCGTTCACGACGAATGCCTAAGCGTTCACGACGAATGCCTAAGCGTTCACGACGAACGCTTTGCTTTTAAGCGAAAGTCTAAGCGTTCATGACGAATGCTTGTGCATTTTTCACGAACGCTTTTCAAATAGGGTCAAATCCAAACCGTTCGTGACGAATGGTTTGGTTCAAAGGGGTTCGTGGCGAATGACAAAAAGAGGTAGACTATGTTTAAAGTGTTCGTCACTTTAAATAAAACATCCCTTTATCACAGAAACAAAGAAACAAAAATTTACTTGAATTTCAAACTACCATCATCCACTAAATATATGAGACAAAGGGGAGTTCCCGGTGTAATTTTGAACACCACAATTGATTTTTAACCGCCTTAAACTACAGTTGGAAAGTAGAGTTTTAACTCTGAGTTTTAACATGAGACTTAAGACTCTTAGGATCTCAGGATTTGAAAGCTCAAATTTGCTCAAATGAGGCTTGGAATATAGCCTAGAAGCCACCAAACCCCTCTAAAATCGAAATATTCAATGGAAGAAAGTCGAATTACTACAATAGCAATTCTCGCCCGAACTTTAAATTCTGAAAAACGTTAAAATACACTAAAATCTCAATATATTTCGAGGGTGATTGTAGCGACAATAGAATTTCAAACCTCACTTGTCTAAAGCAGGAAGTTCTCTTTTGGACTCATCGCGTCCAGCACCTCAATTTATCCCTACTGATAGTCAATTTTCAACTTGTCACTGAAACAGGAGTGTGCTGTATGTAATTCGTAATTAAAGGGAGTTTTGAATTGAAAAGGGTTAAAGTATCTAGCGGTGAATCAGATCCCAACCATTCTTTGCATAACTCTGAATTATAATACACTCAAAAAATATAATCTTAATTCTTATTACTTGGACAAATGTTTCTTGATTTTTGTTACTGTATGATGGCAATTCGTTACGAAAAAAAATGCTCTCGGAAGTTAGGAGTGATTAGGGCTTCTGTTTTTTACCTACATTACACCCCCTTCTCACCGACCCTCTGAGACCCCTTCCCGCCGGAAAAATTGGCCGAAATATCGTTCCCAGTGGAAAATTAGACTCTAATTTTTGTCCCAGTTGAAAATAATCAAATAACAAAATCCTTGCTTAAACTTGTGTGCTATTTTTCTCTATCTCCACTGAATTTTCTGACAAATACATATTTTCTGGGAATGTTAAAAATGTCTGGAAGGGCAAAATATTCATTCGAAATCATCATCATTCATTCAAAAGTCGTAACAACACGCAATGAAAACAAGGAACATTGGCTCTATATAGACTTCTACTTTCTGAAATATGTACATGTTAGTATCATCCCATCAAGTTTTTGTCCGTTATTTTTACCCCCTCCCACCCCGGGCTGAAAAATTCTACCAGATCTGTGAGAAGGGGTGATACATTTGCTTGATTCCAGATTCTTTTTAGGTGTGATCAAAGTTTCAGCCTGATTTGTAATTGGATGAAAATTTGCGTGACTCATTTTATGTTTTTTATATTTAAAAAATATTACAATGAACAAATTTAGGCGATTTTCTTGATCGTAACGAGAACATGGTATGATGTATATGGGGGGATAAGAGAGGGCTGCTGATCGGGGACTAATTTATTTAATCTCTTTTTTCAGCATGATATTACAATATTTAGATTTAAAAAATTTGAGACAGTGCTTGTAAGTACAAATTACTGGTTTGAGAAAAAAAAACATTGGTGGTTAGAAGTTTTATATCATGTAAAGTTATCAAGGTAAAGTGACTAACATTGTAGGATTCATTATCTCCCAGTTTGAATATTTCGATATTTCGGCTAGCGTCTCTTCGACTTTTAAATTGCCGTGTCGAGTTTTTATTTAGGTCAAAGAAGGTTGTTGTTGTTCTTGAGGGGGTATTACAAAAAGTGATGATTCTTAACTTCATCTCTAAAAGGTTAAAAGGTCTTCTTAATCGACTTTCTACAACCGAAAAGTACAAAATATCAATTCTATCATGCGTCGATCTGACATGAAAAGCGAGATTAAAATCATCTTGTGATGTTTTTCTTAAACGAGCCGATCAATCAATTTGTACGTATTTTTCCGTCCGACATTAAGTGTCGTAACAAACTATACACTCTTATCTTTTTCCTTAGAAAGACAAATCGTTGAAGCACCAAGGCAAGAAGCATAGTCATGAGTCAATCGTTCTCGTTTGAAGATAGAGTAAAGAGTATAAAGAGAATTTTTTAGACAATCCGAAGATACGTTTCAGCAAGATGAGATACGAGCACTGCAAAAAATTTGTCCCACAAATGAACTGAATACAGACTTGAGCAGTATTTCGGCTGTTATTTTCTTAGTATGATTGAACCCCCGGTGGGGGGAGGTACTTCGGCAAAAATATGGGCGCTGGGTATGACGCGTGCCTTAAGGGCTGGGTCACCCTCCCAAAGTCTCTCTAAGGTTTACCAAGATCACGGCTTTGGGGGATCTCTTTTTTGTGACACAGTAATGTCTTCTTTCGAGAGTAGAAAACGTTGCAAGAGCTTGTCAATCAATTAATTTCGCAAATTTTCAAGGAAGAAAGAAAAGAAACCTAATAAGTTTACCTGATTTAGTTAAGTTCAAAGAGAAGGGGATTTTTTGGCCTTTGATTTTAATGGTCAAGCAACTTCGAAACTTATAAAATTAGTTTTGTTGATATTTTTACCTACCTGTTTAATTTTACCCCTCTGATTAATAAATATGTATTTTAAAAACGTTCTCTTTAATAAAGCCCTCTTTATTCCAGTTTATATTTGGGCTGAAACTTTGAAGAAACTAGTGTAAGTCGGGTTTAAGTTAAGTTAACTATATACATAAAAGGCTTTAAAAAAAAACTGAAAAAAGAAAGTTTTAAAAAATTTGCAAACGATACATAGATCTTCTCTTGATTGATTCCCTCCCTCATTAATTAGGAGATTCCAACCCGTTTTTACTTCTACCGACAAAGCTTTCCGCGATATTTTTATCCCCAACCAAAACTTGCATTTCATTCCATTTTTAACCTCCCACGACCTTTTTGCACTCTTATATAATTTCATCAAAATGGGGTGAAATGAGTGGTTCTCCCTCTGGGTAGAAACACTTATTTCCAAAACTACTAAAGTAAAAATTTTTGAATGTTCTAAGGTGAGCCATTTTTTCCCGTCGAAGCTTTGGCCTAGGCTTCTATTATTCTCAAACGAAAAAAGCTTCTTACAGGAAGTATATCTATAGAGTCTGTGAATCAGCTATTGTTTTTCCTCCAGTAGAGTAAGACTTGCGAAAAGGTACTATGTAGAATTTTTCTTATTTAATACTAACTGTTATTTATTTATTTGCAAACTTTCTGTTTTATAAGCTTTTTTGATTGTTTTAAGACAACCAAATACTACTTTAGGCGTACAGACTTCGCAGACTTTCACGGGTAGAAACTTTCGCGATTTTCACGAATTCTATTTTAGCCCTTTTCGCCGAGGTAAATGTCTTTGAAAAATCTGGACAAAATAAAATCTGTAAAACGTCTAACTTAAAATAAAATGTAAGATTTATGGCACTTTTTAGCCTGTTAAAGTCTCATAAGTCAAAAGACATAAGTTTCAATCCAGTTCTAGAAGTATACGCTCGCGAAAGTAAGTTGTAAATTTCGTGATTCTTCGATCTCGCGAAACTTTGCACACCTCAACAAGTACACAAGTACTCAATTTCAATCCTTCATTTTTTTCGACAATATAACTGGAAGTCAGAGAAAGATAGTGAAGCACGTTTCTAAGAGCGTGGGAAATTTGTATCACGTAATAAACATTGGAATGTCTTCTTTTTCTTTTAAATGTTGCAAAAAAGGAGAAAAAAATGTTGCAAGAAAGGAGAAAAAAATGTTGCTCAGTGGCGGCTTATTTGATCTTCATAAATGACACTGCATTATCTTCTTTTTCTTTGCAAAGAGCAGAATTGGGGGTGAGCACAGTGAAATACGCTAGAAAGTGAATTTCGATAAATGATGAGCTTGACATGGGCAAATGTATCAAATTCAAATAAAAAATGATAATCAAGCATCATCTGATTATTATCATTTCTCCCCAACATGTTCCATGTTGCTAAATAGAGAAACCTTCGATTTGTAACATTTCAATCTCCAAGAGAAAAGGAGTGAGCCTATAAAAGTAATTTTCCACTAAATAAAGGCAGAGTACTGAGACATATAAAAAAGGGAAACATTTCTTTCTTTAAAAATTTATTTATAAGTAGATACCAGTATTGGACTCGCCCGTGGTGATGACGATCTTTAATATGTTCGAGACGGGAGTTACTAAAGTCAGCGCTTATTTATGAAAATCAAATTTAAGAAATCTTTGGGCCTTTTTATCGATTATCTTTCCAAGATTCGAACTCGTATGTCGTATACTCCATTTTGTTTTTGAGATACTGCCCATAATGGTTAAGCTTAAATACTGCTGTGGTGAAGTGTCTATCTTGATTTGAAAATTGTCACTCGATTTGTCTTTTGAAATTCACTAACCATGTCAAACGAAAACGGCGTAAATTAACCCACATTTAAGGTAATTTTGAACAATTTCTTTGAGCTGCCGTAACTAATTAACGATTTAGTCCTTTACAAATGTAAAAAACAAATTCAATTGCCTATTCTATAGTATAGTATAGTAAGTATAGATTAATAAAATATCGAAATATGCGTAGTGGGAACTGATAATTTATACAATCTTTCAGTACTCACTTTAAAATCTATACTTTCGATAGACCTAACAAGTTCTCTTTGATACCAAAATTTGTACTCGTAATGACTGCCTCGAATTTATAAAGTTCTTTTATTTATTTCATAAATCTTCACTGAAAAAGAAAGCAAATGCATACTATAATAAAGCCTCTTCTGATCAGGATGGTATCGGGGGAGGTATAGACGTTTCCCTTTTTACACCTTCCAACCAAGGGCCACATCTAAATTAAAGAGTGGTTAAATTTAAAGACTTATGGATTGAACTGAGATTGAACTATACAAGTAAACTTTAGTAAGTAATAATGTTGGAAAGCATCCACCGAGAGGGCCCTTTTTCAATTATCTACAGTTGTTGCTCACTAATTCGACGTTCTACTTTTCGATACGCTCCATTACTTGAGGAAAATCCAACACACCCCTGTGTCACTAGACCCGGTGGGAAAATATCCTAGAATTTCAGCCCCACTGGGAGAATGACTTTGATTTCATCCCCACTCGAAATTTAATGTTTAAAAATTGCACTCCAAAACCATCCCCATGGACTTTTTACCTTGGAACAACAGAATTCGGGCGCTTTTTTCAAGAGTCAGCCGGAAAAATTGAATTCTAATTTCACGGTGGAGACAATATGGTGTGTGTAATTCTCCTTGTGCATGCTTTAATAAATAGTTCTAAAATGAATTTGGTCTTCGTTTGAAATTTGAAATACATTTGTGCTTAAAGTCAGTAATAAGATTATTGTCATAAAAAATTGAAATGGCAAAGTATTTGATGTCTCACGTCTTGGTTTGGCTAAGTCGTTACTTTGTATGGCTTTTTTGCATAAAGTTTCCACATGATAATTATTTTGATTACTGGATTTTAAATTCAATGACATTTTCGAATTTACTTCGTAAACATAACGAACACTTTAATAATATAGTCTACCTTTTTCTGACATTCTTCACGAACAGATTTTATTTTATTTGCGTGACCCTATTCGAAAAGCGTTCGTGAAAAATGCACACATTCGTCATAACGCTTAGACATTCGTTTTAAGAGGCAAAGCGTTCGTCATGAACGCTTAAACTTTCGTTTAAAAGCAAAGCGTTCGTCACGAACGCTTAAACTTTCGTTTAAAGGCAAAGCGTTCGTCGTGAACGCTTAGGCATTCGTCGTGAACGCTTAGGCATTCGTCGTGAACGCTTAGGCATTCGTCATAAATCATAAAGCATTCGTGACAAACGCCTCCCTGTTAAAGCGTTCGTCACGAATGAGTCAAAATCTAGAAAGCGTTTGTGACGAATGCTTTAAAAGAAAGTCGCTCGAAAAGCATTCGTGACGAACGGATAGACCGTTCGTGGCGAATGACTGACCGTTCGTGTGTCCACGACGAATGCTTTTCGTTCCAGTAGTGATAGCCCGAGCTGGCCCGAGAATTCGGGCCGTGTTCGGGCCACACGCGGGCCACGCACGGGCCACACTCGGGCCAATTTTTGAAAACATGATTTAAACAGGCGTGTAATTTCAGGACTGAATATTTTTAACATTTTCTTTGAGAAAAACTTGGTTTCTCTTAATTATATTTTAAATATATGAATGTTGTAAATTCATATAAATATTAGATGTCTTATTTTCTGGTCCTGGTTTTAAACTGAAGCGTGTCCACGCATTGAGTTTAAAGCCCGAAGCATTGAGTTTCAAGCCCGAAGGGCTAGAGTTCAATCTCTAAACCTTCTCAGGCAAGAAAAAGTGAGCCTTAAAAAATGCACCGCATTTTTGACGACAGATTGAATCTAGCAATTCCTTTGTTTATGATTGATATTTTTTTCGAAATTTAGCGGTAAATTTTAGTTTCAATCTTTCATTTGTGAAAAAACCAGGCGAGCCGCTCAAGGCCGCGCAACTTTGTTAGGATTTGTTGGCTTCAAATCCTACCAAAGAGATTGACTTCTAGCCCTTCGGGCTTATACTTCATTGTGTCCACGGGAAGCTCGTAAAGTTTTTTTGAGCGATATAAACAAAACAGACAAATCTTATTTTGTACTATTTTGTTTGACTGGACAGGCTGAATCAATTTAAATATGGAATCTCCTGACATGGCCCTAACATGGCCCGAATGACTCGGGTCATGTTCGGGCCAAAAGAATTGATAGGGTCTCTCGGCCCGAACATGGCCCGAAGAGGCCCGAGAATTCTCGGGCCATGTCGAGGGTCGTCAACCTCCATTGTTGTTAAAATCGTCTCTACGCAGGATTCCCTCTACGCATGACCTTTTTCCCAGAGTAAACACGGGTAAACAAAGAAGATTTTTTACAGAAAATGTGACCGTCCTCAATCCTACAACTACAGCGGGCATCACGCCCATCTATCTGCCTAACCGCCCTGGCGGCCATTTTAGTTATTTGCCAAATCTAGCGCCACTGTAGCAATCGATCTTTATTTTTCGTTCGCAAAACATGCGTAGGGTTGAAGCGAAGCAAATTTTTTTATTTTGAGAGAGAATGGTTAGCAGAAATGGTGGATAAGGTGCTGTTGGGAAAATAATGAATAATGAATAATGAAATCATGCCGCATCTATTTTTGGGTAAGTTCACAACGGTAAACTCGTATGTAAATTTCATCGGCCTTAGCATGGGAATGTCCCAAAAAAAAGTTTTTATTTCTGCCGAAATGGATTTTCTTTTCATTTGGGGTTTCTACTTTCAGAAAAACTTATTCTCTACTCATAAGTTTTTGTTCCTCCATTTCCAGAGGCCCCTTGAAAATGGGTCCTACCACCTTTTTTGACTCATTTCAACCTTTTCCAAGCTATTTTCTTCAAAAACAAAAATAAAACAATGCAATGTCTTCTTTTTTCAAAAAAAAGATATATCTTTCGTTATTTTGATAAATATACTAAATATTTTACAAATATTTTTATATAATAATATTTTAACACCATCAAAGAATTCTCCCTCCAAATTTGAGGTCTCTAGCTATACTAGAAAAAGAGATATGCAAAATTTAAGAAGCATGACTGGAAAATTTCTTTTTTTTCTTTTTTGACACATTTTTCAAATTTTTCCAAGCTATTTTCCTAACCTTTTTTTTGACAAATTTTTGACACTAAAATTTGAATATCTTTACAACCACTAATCCTCTGGAGGCCTATGACCCCTCATTTTCTTTCTTTTTCAAAGCTCTACAAGATACTGTAGGATAGATTTTGAAAAAAGATTAAAACCTGAAAAATCTTCCGGAGTTGCTATCCTTGAGGAGAAGTATACGTACGCTCGTAATTTTTCCTAAACTGTCTTTTTTGAGAGAAAAACGCAATATTTCTACATCAAAAAATGGTTTTTGCGATTGTTATTTTTCATTTCTCCTTTGGTATTTTTGCTCATCTTTATAGGGCAATCTCCATTAACCCAACCTCGACCTCGACCCTGACCCTTAAAAAAGGCCGACCCTTGACCCTTGGAAAAAAGCCGACCCTCAACCAAAATACAATAAAAAGCCAACCCTGGGAAAAAAATGCTTTAGCAACTTTTATAAGATTTTTTTTGGATGAATATTCCAAAAATTGATCATTAGAACACTTAAAGAATACTTCAAGAATAGTCGTCGGTGGGGGGGGGGGGGGGAAGAGGATGAGAGGGGCATCATATTATTGACAAACATGTATAATCAGCCTCATATCCATAGCTATATATCCCAGGCTTAATATTTACGTTTTACGTTGATGCACAGCAGAGATATTATATTATCTTCCACTCACAGTAAAACATCAAAAAGCAGATAATACGACCCGTCAGGCAGGGGGGGACGAGGTTGACATATTCATTATTCTTATAAAGAAGCGTGTGTCCATCCCACCCCCTGCCCTGCTTGTCTGCTCAACTTTTATATTTAAAAAAAAACACTGCCAAAAAAATTGTTTTTTTACCCAGGGTAGGCTTTTTATTGTATTTTGGTTGAGGGTCGGCCTTTTTTAAGGGTCAAATTCGAGGTTGAGGTTGGGTTAATGGAGATTGCCTCTTATAGATTCTTTTAATTTTTTGAGACTTTGTTATAAAAACGATTGGATACCTACATATTCTACTGTTACAAGAGTTTCAAGTTTCGACTTTGGTTAGGGGGGGTGTACTAAAAAGCGTACGTACGCTGAAGGGGGGGGTACACATAAAGCGTACGAAAGCATACAAGGGGGAGGGGGAGTCAAAAATTTGCCATTTTCGAGCGGACATACTTTTTGAATGGTCCCTTTCCCAGTCTGGAAAAAGACCTTTTTTCAAAGAGGCCACCCTGTTGAATAATTATGTAGTCCAGCAGAAAAACAATGATAAAACCATGCATAATTATTACAATATGCATGATACAGTAATTATGCATGACTCTATCATTGTTTTTATGGCTGGACTACATAATTATTCAACAGGACGTCCTCTTTGAAAAAAGGTCTATTGCAGCATGTGCGCCGGATATCTCCGGCGCAGACTCTAAATTGGTCTTGATGCATTGGCGCAGAGGAAGCTGGCGCAGCCATAAAATCCACTGAAAGCATGCAATGCGCCCTGCCGATATACTGGACATTCTGGTGTAATTTTTCCTATGTCCGGGTGATTTTTTAAAGTAATACCGTGAGATTGCGTAACTTGCATCAGTGGAGGCTAACATGCATGTCCCTCAAATGAATGACCTGTCTGGTCATTAAAATACAATTACGCAGCTCCGCTCGCAGCTCTAATCTATACCATTTTTGTTTTGATTTAACTTTGTATTTTAAGGACCAGCCAGGTCATTCATTTGAGGGCTATGCCTCCACTGGACAATCACGGAAATCCTTGCATTTGCACTGGGTGTGCATTTGCAACGGTTTTTTCCGACCCTGTGCAAATGAGCTAGAACGTGTAAGGCAAAATTTGCGAAAATTAACAAATCTCAACTTTAAAATGAAAATGGCATAAAACGAAGACGAATTTTCTCTTTAAAAGATTCTTTAGTCTTTTTAGAAAAATTTTGTCTACAGGTTAAAATTTTAATCTGTGCATTTTTTTATAATCAAGTGTAACATTTTTCCACTCTGTGTAAATACAACGGGTCGCAGTGATCAGTGTATTTGCACGGGGTTTTTTCGTCACTTTTGTTTTCAACCCGTTGCATTTGCCGCATGTCGAACCCTGTGCAAATGCAAGGATTTCCGTGACTGACTGATGCAAGTTACGCGATCTCACGGTATAAGCCCAAAGGGCTAGAACTGAAACTTTAATCTTTCTTCGGCAAGAAAAAGTGATGCCTTTTACAAATTTACAGCATTGAAGAATCAAAGATTGAATCTAACGTTTTCCTTGTTTTTGAGTTAAAATTTTTCTAAGAGATAGCGATAAACACTTTTTTACAACCCAGCGTTTGTATGAAAACCATGCGCGCCGCGCAACTTTGGTGGGGTTTAACAGAACGTGACAGAGCCCAATTTTTGAGAAACAATTTATTTGGGCAAATTTGGGCCAAAAACTACCGAAAAATAGGGTTTTTTGGACTTTGTGCAAAATCCTGTCATTAATTTTTTCTGATTTTTTGTACAAAGATGGAGGGCAAGATTCTCTAAAGAATGGCTGAAGTGATTTTTCCCGGAAAAGTCTTATTCGCCTTAAAAACCCGATTTTCGTATTTTGGGGGAAATTCCCTTTTTAACCAAATAAGAAAATATAGCTTTTAACAATGTTGACTCATTATTTTTTTCTGATTTTTTGCACAATGATGCAAAATTGCAATGCCTAAAATGTTTCAGAGCCCGATTTTCGAAAAAAAAAATATTTGGGCAAAATTAGGCCAAAAACTGCCTAAAAATAGGGTTTTTTGGACTTAGTGCAAAATCCTGTCATTACTTTTTCCTGATTTTTTGTACAAAGATGGAGGGCAAGATTCTCTAAAGAATGGCTGAAGTGGTTTTTCCCGGAAAATTCTTTTTCGCCTTAAAAAACGGATTTTCGTATTTTGGGGAAATTCCCTTTAACCAAATAAGAAAATATACCCTTGACTCATTATTTTTTTCTGATTTTTTGCACAATGATGCAAAATGGCAATGCCTGAAATGTGAACGGAGCCAGATTTTCGAAAAAAAATATATTTGGGGCAAATATTTGGGCCAAAAACTGCCTAAAATAGGGTTTTTTGGACTTTGTGCAAAATCCTGTTATTACTTTTTTCTGATTTTTTGTACAAAGATGGAGGGCAAGATTTTCTAAAGAATGACTGAAGTGGTTTTACCCGGGGAATTCTTATTCGCCTTAAAAGACGGATTTTCGTATTTTGGGGAAATTCCCTTTAACCAAATAAGAAAATATAGCTTTTCTCATAATTTGACTTGACTCATAATTTTTTTCTGATTTTTTGCACAATGATGCAAAATGGCAATGCCCAAAATGTGACGGAGCCAGATTTTTAAGGAAAATTATTTTGGGCAAATTTGGGCCAAAAAAAGCTTAAAAGGTTTTTTGGGCCTGAATGGTTTAAAGTGATTTTCGTATTTGGGGTAATTCCTTTTTACCATTTTACATTATTCAACACACAAGCTTTATTTTTCCATTCTGAATTTTTGTACGTAATTATTGTCACTTTTTCCTTATTTTCATCTGATGTTAATCATTAGGTAGGTCCATTCAGCATGTTGCTTGTTTTAATTCTCTTTCTTTTATAATGAAGGCCAATCAAACAAGTAACTCATATATTACCTCCGCTCTCTGTCTAAGGTTTGGATAAGCTATGATAGCATCACTTAATAAGAACTTTTTTAAGTTTTTTTTTCTTCAATCTTTTTTTTGCCACAAGCAATTATTCAAGGCTGAGATATAGAAGAACGGGTATGGGCGTTTGCTGACTGATAGTTTCAGTTTCACTTTCACTACTTTCACTTTCACTTTAAGCCAACGAGTGAGCGAGCAATTCTTTGTAAGAGAATCGTCAAATAACTTATACTTTAAAGGCAGAATAATATTTAATAACTGATTTCCGGGTCAAAATGTTTGGTACTTGATCCAATCGTTTGCTTATCTTTCTTGCGTGGTTGTTAATTGAATTTCAGTATTCAATGCTTATAAAATACGGTTGTTATAAGAGTATTAAACTCCTCACTAGGAGGGAACAGATCATAGATTCAAATTGAACTTGTAATTACTAATAGCAATTAACATTACATAACGCGTTGATATCTCTTCACTCTAATGAAAGGGATACAAAATTTAAAGTGATGAGAGAATCACAAAAAAAATCAAGAATTGAAAAAATTGGACATCCATTGGAATCGAACTCGGAGCCCCATGCATATGAGACAGACGATCTAACTGCTTGAGCTAACCACGCTTTGAAGGTTGTGAGAGAAAGTGTGAACTGATAAGAAAGAAAAAGGAAAGAAAGAAACAAGAAGAAAATTAATTCCCGCTTTGATGTTATTATTAACGAAACAAAAGGATCAGTCATGCCGAAATTTCTTTCCACACGTCAGCAATCTACTTTTTATAAATAGAAAAACTAGATTGTAAGGAAGATTCTTAAAAAAAATAGCTGTTTTCGTAGACAACTACGTTTTTTGTACCTTCGCTGGTGATTTTTCATCTTGAGTTTATGTCTAATGTTATGGTTTTTTGAAGTATTGATCTAAGAGATGAGCGAATATAATTATTTTAAGTTTTCAAGAGAAGCTAATTTAATTTTTCTTCTATAAGATTACACTTTAATATAATGCCAATTATGCATGTACGTTTTATGTAAATACTTTCTTTTTGCATGTTTTGCATACTTTCTAAGGGAATTTCACCACGACAATTCGTATTCAGCCAACATAATTTTTGCATACAATTCAATATGGCAGATGTAAAGGCGAAAAGGTCTATTGGGCGGGACTGAGGAACACCAAAAAAATATCCGGTGCAATTTTTTCACTCCCAAGTAAAGTACATATGTCATCATGGAGGGTCATCATGCAATTTCACTTGCTTTCACCTTTGCGTACAAATTTGCAACTTTAAAAGTACAGTTTCGAATTACCTTTGATAAAAAAAAACTCTTGTTCCATCAGGTTCCATTGGCCAGTGCGCTGCTTTTATCTTCAAAATGTTGCGACTTCATCGCATCTTTTTAATTTTTGTTTTGAATCACAATATCAATGCGGGTATAGGAACAAACTCAATGTTTGTTTAAATAGACAATAATTCAACAATGACGGGTGGGAAGGCAAGATCAATGCGATGGCGGAGAGATTTTTGGAGAAAATTGTGTTTTCGAAGAGGTAAAAGTTTGCTTTGAAAATTTTGGCCGATAAGAGCGGGCTTGAAGTCAATCTCTTTGGTAGGATTTGAAGCCAACAAATCCTACCAAAGTTGCGCGGCCTTGCGCTACTCGCCTGGTTTTTATACAAATGACAGATTGAAACTAAAATTTACCGCTTAATTTCCAAGAAAATATCACTCAAAAACAAAGGAATTGCTAGATTCAATCTGTCATCAAAAATCTGGTGTATATTTTAAGGCTTCACTTTTTCTTGCCTTAGAAAGGTTAAAGATTCTCCTCTAGCCCTTCGGGCTTTAAACTCAATGGTCTGAATGGCCCAATCAGTGCTGCAAATAAGGAAATTTCAGTTGGCCGGTAATTTTTCGAGTGTAACGAGCAGGGGGTCTGGTGGAACCATCTTAGAAAATTTTGTAGTATGTGATGACTTAGATTGGTTAAACACCTACAATGCTGGACAAAAGGTTTGTAGACTTCTGCAATATTTGCAAAATACTTCAGTATCGATCAAAAACAAGTTCCCAAGAGGCTCTGGGTGCTTTCCAAACCGTCAAGTCCTAAAGTACCAAAAAGTCTTTCAAAGTCACCCACTGCAGTCTAACCGCAAGGGCAAACCACAAGGGCTTGATTAACTGGCTTACACCAGTATCAAAACGCTGATTTTTTGCTTGTGGTTCCCTCAAAAGCAATTCAAAAGCAATGCAACGACTTCAAAAGTGTTTTTCTTAACTTCCATCCCCTTTCAGACACATTGAAGAGTCATTTTGCTCTATTTCTCATCATTTTTCACTGAAATTTCATTTGTCTACAACCTTTTGTCCGGCATTGTATTTTAGTTTTTGAAAACTGTTCCTCTTTTAATTAGAAGCGCTATATATTAAGTATTTATCTAAGCCTCTAATCTTCAAATTTTAACCGGACAAAATGAAAAACTGAGCCTCAGAATGACCGGTAGAAACTACAAAATGACCGTTTAACCGGTCACCGGCGTTATTTGCCACTGCAAATGCCATAAGAAATTCTAAAGTTTTAGTGAAGACCGGTTGTCTAAAAAGCAGGGTAGCCAATGGGTAGCCATGGGCAGGTTGTGGGCACCTAATATTTTACAGACCAGAATAGAAAGACCCAAAAATGAAATGCATAGAACCACATTTTACTGACCGGGAGCATGAATCTGATGTCTTAGATTGATCATGTATGATTCCAAAGATAAACAAAGATATAAATTACCACGTGTTAATGCATGAGGAGTAAGAAATAGAGCTTCATTATAATAGAGTATTTCAAGACCTTTTGACCTATATAAGCTGCCATATTTAAAAATTTGAAAGGATTTATTTTGAACTCTAAACAGGATTAAATTAAACAATAGATAGCAATAACAATTATTGTTAAGATATGACAAGATTAGAGACAATGGCCAAAGGCGATTCAAACTTATCATCGAAGACAGCTTCACGGAAATAAAAATTAAAAAACATAAATAAAATCTAAATATATTAAAACTGTTTGATATATTTTTTATTCGGGTCTGTAATTTTCAATCGAAGCCAAGAAGGAAGACAAAATGGCGCCGGTCTCTTGAGAGTAACAAAGTCAGTACATTTGGAAAAAAGGCTATTGTGGCTGAAGTTCGAAAGGAATCTTAAATTTTAGTACATGGAATCATTAACAAGATGTTGTAATAGTTATTTCCACATTAAACAGGTTCAGTTAAAAAGAGCAAAAAGAGGTCCCCATAACCAGCCATGGTACCCCATGGCTACCTGCTTTTAGACCACCTTGAAGACCCTTAATAAACAAGCATAAAAATCATTTAATAGGGTCGCACCCCCCCCCCCCTCAAATTTGCAGTGGGCTTGGGCTGCCTGTAATTATCTTTTGGCGCAGCCTCCGGCGCAACATTTTCAGTCCTCCTTTCAAGACTGGCTTTTAACGCATAAAAATTAAAATTAGCGCATAGAAACCACCCCCACGTGAAGTTAACAGATCTGAAAATACGACACTAGATTTTATGGATTTTTGTAGATATCTGTGTTGCAGAGCACACGTACGCTTGCACATGTTTCACTATGGATTTTTTTCATATTTCGATTTAAAAGCTATCGTAAGTTGGTCTATCGACATCCCTCGTCTAACTTCAACACCCTTTTTAGAGACAGGAGTAATATGAAAGCTTGAATCACTGATTGAAAACGGATTATTCCTCTCTGACCACTAACCAAAGAAAAACTGTTTTGACCTTTCTATCAATTTCAGCTGATAGAAAGGGGGTCGGAATTAGAGGAGGGGTGTCGACATTAGACCAAGTTACGGTACTTGGTGCGAAAGAGAAAACGTGTATTTTTTAATACACCGTTCATTAATTCAAATCAAATGACTTGGATGTTTGGTGAAAAGTTTCTTCAGAATCTCAATTCAAACTTGTGCACTATTTTGAAATATCAGGTTCATAAATCAATTCCTAAGGAAAATTGTCAAATTATACATAAATAAGCCTACAAGCTGTTATGGCACAATACTAAAATTTCTTACCTACCCCAAACTAAGGTGTGATTTTTAATGATTTATCTTTTCTTGAAATTCTCACATAATTTTATTTTATTTTTAATTTATTCAGTTTGTCAAAAAATGAAAGTAATTAGGAGAGAATGAGTGACAATACATCACAAAGTAGTTCAAAATCCAAGGGTGTTTTAACCGCTGCTTTGAGAAAGGTAAATATGATATATGATACAATTGAGAGTTTATTATTTGAAACAAGAAAGGTTTTTAAAGTTTATCCATCATCGTTTGGATAAGGAGTCTTTAGCTCTTTCTGACACGGAACCCTCGATTTTCTTGGGGGTAAAAAGTGGGACAAAACTTTTACCATATTACTTATGATTAAAAGCTCCCCCCAATAAATGCCCCTCCTTTAAGTAAATATTTTCAATCTGCACTTGTCTCAAATAAATGTGGGGCTGCTACGTCTGCCAGAAATGTCTTGAAAGTCTCGAAAGAGTCTAGAATTGGCAGGCCTGTCTAGGAAAGTCAAGAATTAGCATACCTGTCTGGAAAAAATATGGATTTTGAAGGAAGTAGTCCTGAATGAAGCATCATAAACTTTCCGGACATAGGAAACGTTCATCTTGGCATGTGAAAATTAAAGTTATTGTATTCTGAATTTGACCTGTTGTTAGATCCCTAAATTGACATATTTGTTCACTCAAATAACAATGAAAAGATAAAATATGGTTCCCATTCACATTGCCTGGGGCGTTTATTTGAAGTAATATTATTATGGGTTTTTCTTAAGTGTTGTGGGAATCTATGTTGAACATGCAAAGACTCTTTATCCAAATAAAAATGGACAGACTGAAACGTGAAAGTGCTTTATTGATAATATTAGAAGAAGGTCCTTGAATCAGTAATTCACAATGCTAAGCTATCTTTTTTTTCCTTGTATCAAGCTTTTGCAGATATACTAGCGTAGTATTGATTTTGTTTTTATTTATTTAGGTACAAAAGCAAGTCCAGCCAACACTTACTGTCCAGATTGAAGCATTGACGTACTTGGAAGACCTTCTACTCCAATTACTGCAACAGATATGTTCTATTGAACCACATACCATTGGAGATGTTGAAACATACTTGAATAATAAATTCCCAGCTCAAATTCGAGAATGGGCAATCAACACTGCTCGGTCAGCAGTAGAGAAAAAGAAAAAGAAAACAGTCACTTTACCAGTTGATAAACTTTTGCTTACAATGCAGAAGGTATTGTTATTGCCTTCATCAATGCTTTTTGGCTTGGAATAGTGTCAACCACAAAAATATTACTTGCTTGCTTGCAATGTTGTCTTTTTACCTTAATAAAGGAAGCAATTTTCGTCAGATGTTTTAGAAGGGAAAAAGTTTTTGTTGATTGTTAAAATAGCTCTAATCATTTTATTTTTCAGGAATATTTAGGCTACAAAATTGAACCCCAGCTAGGGATGTATATTGTTGCTGTTGTGGAATACATTTCAGCTGATATTCTAAAGGTTTTTTTTTTAGTTTTGACCATTTATTATTGCCATAGAATGTATTTTTTAGCTCAGTCCATTTCAATTATTTCTTTGTAGCAAAAACTTGATGTATTCAATTAAATGTATTTTCACACTCCTGTTTAAGATAGCACAAGCCAAAGTCTTGTTCAAAATTATTTTAGCATGTCTCATGAGCTAATTGTCTTTTACAAAATAACTCAATGTTGTCTTTCTTTTCAGCTTGCAGGCAATTATGTGAAGAACATTCGAAGTGATCAAATTACTGCACTTCACATCAAGATAGCCATGCATGCTGACCCTGTAAGAAGATTGAAAAACAATGTTGATCTGTTGATTATTTTCCATTTGATTGTTTTCTTTTTCAAATACTGCCATGCCACCAATACTGGTTTATTTATTTAAGTCTCAACAACAAGTGCCTTTAGCTTTATGTACATAAAGTACATAGGATTCTTGATGTGAAATGAGCCACTTGTAATTTTTAATGCAATATGTTTGCGCACACAAGATATGGAGCTGAAAAAATCTTTTCTACATTGCAAAGAGGTAAACCAGTAATGAAAACATTAGGGACACAATACAAGTTTATCCTGGTTTTTGATTCCCTCAGGATTTTCCAATGTTACAACTTTTTATTTGACTACAAGGTTTAACTTATATGTAAACTTAAACCAGGCCTCTCCTAACACATTGATAGTTTAGAGATAATGCTCCTTTGATAGTAAGAGAGAGATAAACCTTCCCTTAGCACAGGGAATAGACCCTATCCTAAGATAGAGATCACAGCGCTTGATAGTTAACCAAATTAATGATTTTGATTTAAACCATTCCTTTTCAGGTCATTCTTACCATATTCAATAATGAGCCAGAACTACACATACCACTAGTTCAGGTATTTTTCTTAATCCTTTTTAACATAGCTCATTGACATGTCAATAAATTCTTTGGAAAGATAGATTTTTCTTGCTCAAACTTTTAAGATTAACAAAGCTTTTTTGCAAGTAAATTCTAAATTTTCTCTTTAAATTTTCAGCCCTCGCCTAAAAGAGGATCCTTATCATACACTGATGTCTTGAAAGATTTCATATTATCAGAAGGTCAATATATTAGAGATCTAAATCTCATATACAAAGTAAGTTTGTTTCAAAATATCTCTTAGCCTACATTTCCTTTCTCTTTCAAGGGATGGTCAGATATGGCTTTTGACAATTTCCTTGCTTGAGAGAATCCTCTGAAAATGATTTTTACATTCATTTTGTTTTCTTTCTAAAAGCGCAGAACTTCTATCTTGAATATATCAAATTTATAAATTAATAATCAGGATAGAAATATTCTAGGGGGCAAAATTATTTTAAAGGGAACCAAAAAGTGCATCTGGGAGCTGAAAAATTTTTTCAGTAAACATTTTCAAATTTATATGTATCATTTCTCATAGTATCTTAAACTCATTTGCAGTTGTTCTAGAGCTACACACTTCCGAAACTTGATTTTGCCATTTTTCAGGCTAAAAAGCCTTGAAATTAAAGCTTTAATATCACAAAAAATACAATGAATGCTGCAGTTTTAGCTATTCAAAATCTAACATAGGCCAACAATTGATCAAGAAAACTCATTTACAGCATGTTTGACCTTCCCTGGATTGAACGGTTGAGGATTTTATTTTCCAAAAATCTTGGTTAAGGAATGACGGAAAAATTAAAAATGCTGTAAAGTTTTTAAGGAAACATTTTTCGAGTAAAATATTTGGCAAGTTTCTACTCGTACTTTCAAACCAGGCCTAAATTAATTGCCATTGGGGGAGACTGATTTTTAAATTGAGAAATCATTTTTGGTTACGGAATGACAGAAAATTATCTTACTTTACTGAAATAAAAATTATGAAATTTTCACTTAGCCATATCACCTCAAACATTTTTTAAGCTGTTACAGTAACTTTGTATCAAAATCTAAGGATTTGATCCATCTTGAAAACCTTTCCATTAACCCTATATAGGGTTCTAAAGTTGAATAAGATTTTTACAACCAATTCCGTTTCATATCGTGTGTACCGCATTCGTGATAAATTTAAAAAATTGGTTGAGTGTTGCCAAAAATCTTTTTAATTTTCTCAAAGTGTCATCGTTGCTATGGCTAAAAATCATGACTTTGATAGCATAATCATCAGTCAGTGTCAATTTATTAACCACTTTAACAATGCAAATTTTTGGGTGACACTCCGTTTTATGGAAAAAATCGGCAGTTTTTGAGCTTTAAAATGCCATAACTTTAGTTTCGCTTGTGCTACAGACTTGTATCAGCTCTCATTTTTCAGCATTTTTTACTGTGCATCCTCTGAAATTAAAATCATTTAATGACAATCTCCACTTTATGCACAATATCCTTTTGAAATCAAGCTGGTCTCCGGTTCCCTTTAAAATAATTTTACCCTAGGGTTTTGTTTGGGACCATAGAAAGAATCTACAGGCCAAATATATCAACAATTTTGAATAACTTAAAATAACGAGATAAAGGTTTTAACCATATATATGTTAGTCAAATATCTCAAACCATCTCAATATCTGTTTAAACTGTCGAGTTCTGTAAGGCAGGGCCTTTAGTCTCAACATTTTGTGATGTTTGAGCAGAATGTAATTAAATTAAAAAAAACTATTTCATTACTTCTTCTAGGTGTTCCAGCAGCCAATGCTCGAAAGAAGTGATCTTTTTTCTGAGGTACACGTTAGAATTATAGAAAATTGCTTTTAATTGGTTATTGTTGTTGGTTTTTCAATATAGAGAATGCTTTAGTTTAGAATTGAATTTCCAACCACCAAAGTTTGTGCTTTTCAACAATAAAAGATGATTTTCAATGTAAACCTCCTCCAGATCTGTTCCAATAAAAAAATATATAAAAGAGTAAGTAAGAAAACATATTAACCTATTTGAAAACCAAACCTTTAACTGTCTTAACTAAAATCTTCTAAATTTCAGGATGACATAGAGACTCTTTTTGGTGGTCTTTCTGACATTTACGAGACAACAATCCAATTTTACAGTATGGTTGAGAATGCTTTTGATGTTACTGAGGAAGGAAAAGAACCCTTGATTGGAGATTGCTTTGAAGAAATGGTTGAGGTTAGATGAAATCTAAAAAATCAAATAGCACGTGTGGACATTATTAATTAGAGGTCTAATATTGTGTATCCGATTGTGGCAAAGGTTGCTCTCTATTCCTTAACCCAACTTCTACCACGGTGAAAATCAGATTTACCTGTTGCTCAAAGATTAATTTTTTCTAAGTATTTTTTCTGGCAAACGAGGTAAATGATTACCCTGGTTTTTCTTTAGTAACTGCCAAATTTAAACAATCAATCCCTGGGACTTTCTTTTCAAACAACAATAACAATGTGTATTCCAAATCATTTTTAGGCTGCTGAATTTGATACTTATGAAATGTATGCAGAGTGTCAACTAGAAGAACATGAAGAAGGAACACGTGGCAAAATATACGAACTTCTTGAGAGGTCTGAAATTTGTGATTTCTTCAGGGTGAGTATTTTGCACCTTTGTTTAAGTGTGTGATATCCCAGAAAGGAAGCCTTTTATGACTGGAGATTTCCAAAGGGTGCTTCTTTTGAAAGGGTTACAGATCAGCAACTACATTGTATTAACCTAAATAAATTTGAGTTTAATATCAACCCGGTGATATTCATATTGGAAGTTTATCGTGGCTTAGATCATAAGATTTACGTTTTGCTACCCTCCGAGAGAAGACTCCCATCATCGGGAAAGGTGGAGGATGTTTTCTCCACTATTTGTACTAAGACCTTCTGGTTCATCATAATTATCAAGTGTAATCTTCTTACAAGGTGTGAGTTCCCTTGTGATCATAGGTGTGAGTTCTATTTACAGTGTATTAATTACATGATGCTTGATGTGGTCTCTTCTCCTGACATTGTTTTATTGAGGAGTGGAGACCTTGTTTTTATTGTTCTTTTCAGTGATTTCTTCCGAATGTACATATCTCTTTTAGGAAAAAGGCTTGCTTGACGTTGTTCGATATGTTCTTCCAAAACTTTTATATGGCCCAATCTATCATTTTGCTGACTATTATGAATATGTCCAGGTAAATCTGGTAAAATATGATTTTGAAAATTATTTGCTTTAGAAAGTTTGATTCCTGGAGCAGCCTGGAGTGCTTTCCCCAAAGCTATTGTTCCGAGATATAAGTATTTTTCAAAAGGGTAGATCATTGGATTAGATTTTCATTTCATTGAATTTTAGCTGCTACTACAGTTGACTCCTGACAAAGACGTGGATCGAAAAATGTTGGATCAGGTACCTTATTCTTGTTCTAAGATAATGTAATTTCCAATAGTTTTATTTCAATTGGTTATTCAAGCTCTTTAGGCATCTTAGGTTTTGGGAATTGAATACATCACAATATATTGCCTGTTCGATTTGGAATAGTCCAACAATATAGAGGGGGATTGTCTAAAAATAGAATTCTTTTTCATAACAGAGCACTTGCTGTTTACTTCGTGCATTACAGTCTGCAAACGATATTGTCGAGTATTGTTCACCAATTGTGTAGTCTTTAAAAGTAGTTCTTTAAGATAGCTTTTATTCACACATCCTTACCATTCTCTCAATCTTATATATACTGAGTAGCAAGCCCTGTATTTGTTGAGACCAACCTTTTAGAAAAAGTATTTATTAAACTTTTTTTTTTTGTTCCCCTTTGCAAAATCTCATTGTGGACTACTAGCTTAGTTGAGTTTTGACCATCATTTTTTTTAGTCTTTAGATGCATTGCGTCATATTTACATGAAAATGGAAAGGATCATATCACAGCCACCATTAAAGAGAAGCGTAGAGTAAGTTTTTTTAAGTCGTGTATTCGTTTATCATAATTATAATAAGATAATAAGACAACCAAAATTTGAAGATCCTACACACTAGTATATTTTATAAAGCAAATTTGATAAACAACATTTGCGTTATTGCTATATCTTAAGAACAAAATTAGGAATAATTTCAGCCTTAAAGAGTCTGCTGTTTATAAGCCACAGAACATGTTCGAAAACGGTTTAAAAATCTTGCAGCTGCAAACTTTTAAAGAGAAAAGAAATTGTAAAGTTCTCAAAGTCTAATTTTAGACATTTCTTCCAGACTCACCAGAGCTGTTTTTAACACTGATTTTAGATTAGTTGGACACTCCTTTTTGGGGTAAAGGCGAGAGCCTTACTAACCCTAGATACAAAGAGTATCCACGTTATAGATAAAACATCTATTATCTATATATTATCCGCACTTCGTTTATCTCATTTTTCAGGGATAAAGTATTTTTCCAACAAGGACTTGGTACTGCTATTCCCAATGCTACAGCAAAGATCGTCTCAATTCAAGAGAATATCGAAGGCTGGATGGTAAGGAATCTTCTTTTTGATACTGTCGTTTTTCATAAGATTCCCCTGATTCCTGATTTCTTTTCCCGGGATTTTTTCGTTACTTTTCCTGGGATAATCTGCATGAGATTGGAAAGGGTATTTTTCTAAAAGTACGAAAAGCTTGTATTTACTCACGAAACTGCCTGATTTTCCAAAGCTCATTTTTCAACTACCTTGAGTCCTGGTCTTTTTTCTGGTAGAAAAGATGTAGTGGTATCTTAGTACGGGAAGTGGAATCTTATGAAAAACTACGATATATTGTGAATATATGGGCACGCTTTTTATAGAGAAGTAAAAGGTAAAACTTGTAGGTAAAACTTGTAGGTAAAACTATACAAAAGTACTAACAATAATATTCCAAGTAAGTTATACGCCTGTTTACTTACGTTTTAGTGTGACAATTTAATTTTTAACTTAATCTTTTTAAAATTAATTCTATTTTTCAATAGGGAAAGCACATTTCACAGATTTCTTCACTTTTCTTGCGAGAAGGGATGTTATCAAAGCCAGCACAAGATGGGAAGAAAGAAACGGAGAGAAAAGCATTTTTGTTTGATAACCTGCTAGTACTCACAAAGCAGGTTAGTGGATGTTGAGTTTGTCACTTTTTTAATGATTTTGTTGTTACGGTAGTCTCAAAATGACCTTTCAAAGTAAACCATAAAAATAACAAACAACATGTCTACTTGGTTTAGTGAAACGAGCTAATTCAGAGGTATTCATTTTAGCTCATCCTATGTTAGGTAGACGTGATATCATTTAAAACATTTAAAAAATTAGGACTCCTTCCAGTGTCCATGGTGGCCCGTGAAATTCCAGGATCTCTATCATTTTAATAAGGTTTTTGGAATTTGCACTTTGTATTTCACTTGTTTTATTCGTATCTCAGAACCAACACACGATTACCGGATTTGGGCGAGTGGAATATCGATTTAAAGAAAGAATCAATTTGAGGAAAGCCGAAATTAAAAACATTGAAGATACTGAAGGTCAGTGAGTGTAACTGAGTGTAACTTTTAATTAAAAAAAAAAAGATATATAAACCCTACATTCACAAACTAGCAGATAGGTTTTAAGAGCCTTTACAATGCTTCCTCCACCTTAAGTTTCTCTTCTCTTCATAAGCATTGCAAAGTTTCATGTTTAGGTTATACACATATAATTTTCTTCTTTGTTTAGCCGGGCTCATTCAATAGAGCGTTCCCAAGCGTTTGCTTCGTATTTCAAAGGGCTTGTATTTCAGTCTTTCTTTTATTAATTGGTAATCTGTTAAAAAGTATTAATTTAACTAGGAGCTGAGAATAGACATTAGCATCTCATCTCCTAGACCAACTGCAAATAGAAAATAGTATGGTTTCATTCACTCCCGGATCTAACGACGGTCACCCACCAGATGAATATACTAATTATTTTTTTCTTGTTTAGAAACGAAGAATTGTTTCGAGATCACTGAGTTCAACGAGTCGCCTGTTTTGTTTTGTTGTAAAGACGAAGAAATGAAATATGATTGGCTCTCAATACTCATGACACTGCAGCATCGAACGTAAGTGATCCTTTTCCTGGAAAATTTTGACGGTAGGTGGATAGGTACAGTAGAGTCTCCACAACTTGAACCTGCACGAGAAAGACAAATTTATTCGAGTTATGAAGTAAGGTCTAAAAGGCATTGTTGACTGAAGGGACGAGCAAACTTGTTCGAGTTAAGGAGACATTCAGCAGCGTAGACAGGAGGGAAAAAATCTGTGTAAGAGAGCAGATTTTTATTACATAGTAATTATCTTTTTATATCACGAATAGATAATTACTGCGTCATAAAAATCGCTTTCCTACACAAATTTTGCGCCCTTCTGCCTACGCTACTGACATTCGAGTGATAGAGTTTCGTGTTAAAGAAACTCTACTGTAGTTGAAAACCTAACGAAGGAAGGATCTGCAGGGTTTCGTCAAAATTTTGTTTACAAGGTTAGGCAATTTTTGGACCTACCTGGAGGTCCTATAAATTAACCTCTGTCCGTTCGTCCGTTCGTCCGTCCGTCTGTTACCAGCTTTTCTCAGGATTGGCTCATTAGTTTTTTCTGATTTTTGGCACAATGATGCAAAATGGCAATGCCCAAAATGTGACGGAGCCCGATTTTCGAAAAAAAATCATTTCCGGCCAAAAATGCCGGAAATATGCCGGAAAAACCGGTTTTTTGGCATTTTCTCAAGATTTCATCATTAGTTTTTTCTGATTTTTTGCACAAAGATGCGTATTAGCAATGCCCAAAACTTGGCCGAGTCCAATTTTTGAGAAAAAATCTTTTCCGGTCGAAAATGCCGGAAATATGCCGGAAATCGCCGTTTTTGCAGATTTTCATTGGACTTTTTCCTTATATTTCGTTGTTTTTTCATACAAAAACATTATTAATAGCAATTTCCACGATCAAGCATGATTCAATTTTCAATAAAATTGATTTTTGAAGCCGGAACTTTTTTAAAAGTCGCCGGAACAACCTATTTTCGCCGGAAAGACAGTATTTCTTGAATTTCTCGAGCTGTCCTTTATATTTTTTTATGAAATTTTGCACACTGACGCAATATGACAATATCTAAAATGTGACGGAGCCCGATTTTCGAAAAACATTTTTTTCCGGCCTAAAATGCCGGAAATATGCCGGACAAACCGGTTTTTTGACATTTCCTCGAATTTTTATTTTTAGTTTTTTCTGATTTTTTGCAGAAAGATGCGTATTCGCAATGCTCAAAACATGGCCGTGTTCGATTTTTGAGAAAAAAATTTTTCTGGTTGAAAATTCCAGAAATCGCCGTTTTTGCAGATTTTCATTGGGTTTTTTCCTCATATTTCTATGTTTTTCACACAAAAACATTATCGATAACAATGCTCACCATCAAGCATGATTCAATTGTCAATAAAACTGATTTCGACCAGAACTTTCTATTTATTTTTTCCCTACAACCCTTCCCTCTCCCCCCACCATCAATCAATGATGAATTTCTTGCGTTATGCATTTTCGCTAAACGCTATGTTTTCTGACTGATTTTTTTCATTTTTCTCCTTGCATTGCTATCTAACTTTCATCATCAGGTAGGTCCATTCAGCATCTAGCTTGTTTTTGAATAAATTTGGGGGGGGGGGGCGATTGGGCATATCTTTTAAAATATTGGCTGACTTTCATCATTACAAAAAGTGTCAATTTTAAAATATCTCCGTTAGGGCTTCAGAGTTTATTTGCATCAATAGCAAATTCCTAAAATAAATATTACAAGCCCTAGCGTATGCTGTTGGTCTCTCTATTTGACCTTTTGGTACTAGAGGATGATTGCTATTATCAGTATCTCCTTCGAGGAAATTTACTTTTGGGATGTCAATGTTTGAAACTACGTCAAACTCTCGCATTCACAAAATATAATGATTCGTAACAAAAGTGGTGTAGACGACACAAACAACGTTAAATATTGATGAGGTCTGTGTAGGAGCATAGGAATTGAATCTTATACATAATGAATATCCTTAAGTTTTACTTCCTTATAATAAACACCTCAGTACAACTTTGTTGATGTAATTTGTTTTATTCTTGAATGAATATCGTCTCAGCCAAGAAAGTTAAATGTCAAACTCCTTGACAGAGCTGAGAGCGATAATGTCTTTTTATAAATTGTATTAGATTAATGATGATGAATGAAGTTCCCACTCACTTAACGCTTCTGATTTCTAAGTAGATAAAATGCTCGAAACTCAAGATCCTGAAAGATTTCGTATTTTTCTTCCTTGGTCTTGGATGAGCGCCCCACAAAATAATCAACCTCTTCTCTATATTTCGCATTGTTTTTCTTGAAAATGACTTCTTAATTAAGAAGGTAAAAACCATCAATTTCAACAAATCAAAACAAATCATAATTTTAATTCAGTCAAACAAAAGGTGGGAAAAGTGCTTAAAATAACTACCTTATCTTCTGAAGGTCATGACCATATAAATCTAAGTGGGTTGAAGTAATATGGTAACGAATTATGTTGCTATAGTCTTGACACGAACTATCAGCTCTTTGCTAATTTTATTAAGTTGGAATTTCAAAACACTTGAACTAGAATAAGTTTCACCTACATTCATTAAGATTTTCATAACATGAATTTTTGAAGGGTTTTTACCTCTAGTCAAGGGGATAAATAAAGCATGACTGTCGTTTTTATCAATAGTATACAGGTTGTTTTGGGCTGAGTATTGGAGTTTTTTTTTCTGCTTCTGTTTTTGTTTTAATCTGTCACTGGTTAAACTTGACAGTGTAGTGTGTAGCTCATGTGAATAATCCTCAGACGCCTCCTTAGTGAACTCAGACCTTTTAAGGATAGTTCGTTAAGTGAGACTAGACCACTGACGTTTATAAACCCTGTGCTAAGCTATATCCACCATATCAGATAGAGTTTTTTTAAATGGTACCTGCAAAGAAGCCATTACAGTGTTAAAAATTAACTTTGGACGGCGCTTTTTTATCATCACAAATATTCAAGGAGGGAAAAGTAGATCTATCGCAGTCGATGCTTTAATAACTCTCAAACTTCAGAAAGTGGTTTGACTTTGACTTTAGCATCTTTTTAAAGTTATAAGTCAATAAAATAATCATTTAAAAAAAATTGAAAGCAGTCGAGGTCTAACCCTTCATCTTTGGGGAGGTCCCCTTAAAATCTCAAGATTGACAAGTGCTATGACCTTGAAATTTTGACCAATGGTAGATATGGATAATAGAAGATGATTCGCAAAATTTTGGTTCGGCCGCCTGTCTAGTTGCTATTTTACAGACCAGAGTGAAAAAAATTACCCAAAAATCATGTATTGAATGATTGACTCGTTCGATTTTACTGAAATTTTTTCCTGAAGGCTGATTTGTCAAATAAAAGAAACTTGTAACAGAAAAGATTCGTTCTCATGTTATCCGGTACTTTGCAGACCATAAAAGTCGATAAAATACACGTTGACCACCTGCCGGAACTACTGAAGCTTTTCAATTGAAATTTTCACCAGTGAAGGATATTGACAATCTTTAGACAGTGTGCAAAATTTCAATTTAGTGAGTGGTTGGTATTTTACAGACCGGTCCGTATTATACCCGAGATGCTCACTTTCAGCATAACGAGCGGCTCGTTCGATTTCAATGAAGTTTCGGCTGCAAGCTTGTATTATCAATTGTTTAACACTTGTCAAAGTTTCAAGTCACTATCACTTTCCAATCACCAGATACAGTATTCTAGGGCTGTTTGGACAACAGGTGGCAAAAGATTTACCCTCTGCCCAAAAAATATATGTCACGTGGAGCTGCCTCACAAAGTTTGAGAAAAAAAATAAAGTGAAAAAGTCTTATTTTCGGTATTTTCAAAGAATGATGACGTCTTCAGGTGACGATGACGTCATCAATGATGCCGATATTTTCATCAAAGATGTCAATTCACATTTGATGCACACTTGCAAAAATTTAGATCAATTGGATAAAAATTCCAAAATTATGTTTATCAAAAAAATTTGTTCGATGCTCGCAAGGTTAGAATTAAAAGAAATTTACTTGTTCTTATGAAAAAAGCTTGTTTTGTTCTTTTGAATGTTAAGATCCAGTGAAATATATTTCAATATTTCATGATTGATGAATTTCTCTACTAAAAATCTTTTTGTTTGTCAAAGTAAGCAGAAGTAAGAGCGAATCTATGAAAACCCGAGGGAGTTAGAACGAGAGTTAGCTTTATTTGGAAAAGAGTTTGACTTACTTATTTATTCAGCTGTTTATGTTTAGTTAATAAGAATTTGATGTCTTTTTTTCATATGATTTTTTTATCAGAACCTTTTGGTTTTATACTACTATCGTTGACATCTTATTCAAGGTTTTTTGTTGCGAGGCTCTAATTTTAAAAAGTTTATTGAGAAAACTTGAATTTGAATTGAAGTTCCAAACAAAAGCAATTCTTGATTAGAGCCTTTGTAAAAGCTTTACAGACGATACAGTTAGGATCTTTTCAAGTAAGAGTTTTTAAGAATTTTTTGAGCTACAGTTAACGTTCTCTAATTCGATTTTTAAAGGGAATCGAGTTTCCTTCGAATAAGGGAGTGTTTCTTGTCGACGGTGACTATCAATATTATCGAATAATATAGCGTATCGAATAATAAAATATCGAATAAGAGAGCGTCAACTGTTTTTTCTAAGTACTACTCGCACAGAATGACAGTTGACAAAGAAGACAAATGAAAATAGAAAAGGAGAAACTTGACCATTAAGATAAGACTCATTGTTGGTGCAAAACTAGCCCCTATTCTTCCATTTCTACTGGTCTTTTATCTACAGTCTATTTTTCATTTTCATAGAGGAAAAGGCTAACCTCTAGGTTGCTAGGCTAGACTGCGTAAACTGTCCGCTGAATATCCAAATTTTGTATATGTTATCAAAACAAAACAAATTTCTAACGCTAATATTATGTTTTGGTTATAAAAACCCCCTTTTCATATCACATGAATTATAAAGTGATTATCGGGTCATTATCTCTTTGAAGGGAGATGTTATAACTTTTAATAAGTAGTTGGTTTTTTTGTGGTGGATCTGCAAATATCTTAATTAATGTACTTTCTTTCAAGTTGGAAGATAGCTAGCCAGCTAGTTATGCAAAAGTTTTAGAGACCTTTGAAAAGATGTGTCGTGTACTATTTGCTATAATGAATATAGGGGTTGGCAGATTGATTCTTCTAAATAGCATTTCGTAGCCAGGGCTTGAAATAACGGTCGGACATGGGACATTGTCCAACCCAAATTGCTCCTTGTCTGACCCAAAAATCATAATTTTCAAGCTAAAGTAACCCTGATCGGACATCCGACCCACTTAAAATCGTTATTTCGAGCCTTGCCGTAGCAAGAAGTTTAGGGACCCCACTACCTGTTTTCCTGTTTTTGTTTGTAATCTAGGAAAGCCTGAAGCGTTCCAGTTATTCTTAGTCTACACAATATACAGTTTTAGACCTAAGTAGGAGTTAAATGATAAGTTATTCTTAGAGTGATACACGTTTTTTTTTTATAAGGAACCTTAGCTTTGCTCTGAGCCTGGAGTTCCTTATTTTTACAGAAAATTTCAGCCTCAAAGTTCCTCATGAGTTCCTTATTTACATAGCTGCTAAGTTTGGATAACAATCTCTTACTGTTCCTTAAAGCTTGATTTCTTATTCTCAGCCTGAGCAGTTCCTTAACAATTCCTTATTTTTTGGACCATTTTCAGCCTCGAGTTCCTTATAAACGTGTTCCTTATATAAAAAAAAACGTGTAATTCCCTACGAGATTAACGAAGTTGGAAAATATTTAGTCTATTTCAGGATATTTCTAACAAACTGGTTTCTTATGGCTTGGAATATGGGGGAAAGGGGGTAAATACCTTCATGGCGTCAAGTTATATAAATAATTTCTAACTTTCAAACCTTGTTAACAGAAATAAATCTTTGACGTAGAAAGATGTGCTAAAGATTGCGAAGAAAAGTGTAAAAATTTCTGCAGTCAAAATAGATTGGCTAGATTTATTTTAGAATTATTATGTAACTTCTTAATAGTATCGTACGATATTATTAACATTTTTTATTGTGAATGTTAAAAACTCAAATCTCAGGAACCAATCAGATTTGAGTATTTCTTTGATGAGGGTATACAAAGGAGTGGGTTTTAGTCCAAACAGTGGGACATGTTAGTGGGAAATTGTGCCATAAATTCTCGCTGAGATTTGATGGTTTTTAAATTTAGATAGAGCTTCGTCGTGGAATTACGAAGAAATAAGCGAATAATTTCTCAGTGTCAAGTCAATCTTTAGTGGTTTCTTAACTAACAAATATTTTCGCCGATAAAGAATCATCACTTTAGTTTCAGAAAATTCTTAAAATTTGACATATAAACCAAAGGGAACTACTGACTTGGGTCCCAAGGCCCTGATTTCACGCGGAATGAAAGCTGTAGATATGTTGAAATTTCAATTAAAGCATAGTTACCGTGTAAATGGAGCCAAAGAAGATGGTGACAAGCGAGAAGAGAAATCTGTTTTGACCAACATTGTTTCCATGTAAGTTCATCACCAAATCACTGACAATACAGGAGGGATTTTCGTTTATTATACATTTGACTCTTTCTAATAAGATCTTTAAGGAGCCTAAGGTTTTCTTCCAATTAGAGAGAGATTCAATTTAGTGAGTGTAATTTAACCACTTTTCAGCTTTTTTACCTATTTTCCTAAGAAATCGGGTGTTTTTGAGTTCGCAAAGCCTTTAAAATGCTCTTAACTTGTTCTTAACATTTTGGCCATTAAAGCTTTATGTTCTTATATAGTTTGTTCTTATAAAAAACGTGTATCTGAAGAAGTTTAACTGCCAAAAAAAGTCTCTCGAACTGAAAATTATTTGAAAATCACGGCTGTTTCGAATTGTTATTGTCTTGACCCGATTTCTTGTTTAGTTCGGCGATTCTGTTATCATAAATTTTATCTACAAAAAAATTGCAAATTATATACATAAACAAACATCTGGCATCGTTCTCACAAAAAACGTAATGTTGTTAGAAAAGTATGGACTTTCAAACGAAACTGAATTTTTCAGTGAATTTCATTTTTATTGCAGCTTTGCTGAAGATTTATCCATTCTTGCATATCTTTTGCTGAACTGAATGAAGTTGAATTCATAAGAGTGGAACTTATGGGTATTAGTTTAGTGGTCACATTTATTTCAAGTGTATAATTTGGATGTTTTTTTTTAAGTTAAGCCAATTTGGGCTGTCGCGGGTCAACACGTAAAAATTATCTGAAGTAAATGTGCTATAAGCCTGATATCTTCTTTTTTTTTTGAGGATTATGTCTCTAAATCAGTGCTTAGTCCTATACAAGCTTTGTTTAAAATTTCGTGTGATGAGTAAGCCTTGAATTTTTTTAACGTAGGCAAAATTTTTGTTTGAAAAGCACGAAATCAAATTACAAATCTGGCACAAAATGTTCAAATTTATTTGTTTGAGCAGAGGTGTAGGTTGTGTGTAGGACCGTAGGCTCATGGGGGATGTTAGTTTAATGTGTGTTCGAACACCTAAAAACAATCTTTGTTGATTAAAAACAAATTCACTGTATCTAAGTACACTCTTTGACGTAATCAAACCAAACCGAAGTGTCTTTTGAGGTCAACAAAAATTCCGGGCTTGCTTTACCTGAATACCCTGCTATCGGCCCCTTTTCATGTCGGCCCTTATTGGGGTTATCTGACCGAAAGACGACAAATCAGCAGACATTTTTGTCTTAAAAAGCCTAAAGTTTTTCCTATAAAAAAGCATGCTACGTTTAGAGTATTCTTTCCAGTACTCTTTGTTATCAATGGCCAGCAAAAATAAGATTCACTGGCGAATTTCTTATATTACTTTGATTCAGGCAGATTTTTAATCCTTTTCTTGAAAATTTATCCTTTACAATTGTTTAGTCTCTGATACCCTCAAACAAATATGACTTTGAGAGGTGATTTATTTCTATGTTTTAAAAATATTTTTATTTTCATTCCACCTTCAGAACACTGGATCGAATGCTTGATGTGATCTTACAAGAAGAGGAACAAAGCATACAACTGAAACTTCCTGATCCTTCCGTTTACATGTATGTGTATTGTTTATCCATTTTCTATTTTAACCTCTGAAAACTCCAAAGCCAGTTTGACTTGAAACGTTTTTTGAACTCAGAAACACGGCTGGCTGGTTGCGACCAAATGCAACCAACTTCCTATTAACAGCATTTTCTAAGCATTTTCTCGAGATTTCATGATTAGTTTTTTTCTGATTTTTTTGCACAAAGATGCGTATTAGCAATGTCCAAAACATGGTTGAGTCCGATTTTTTACTTCCTTTTCTATTTCCATTCCATATTTATCAATAGTTAGGTCCAATATGCATTGTGTTTGTTTATTTTTCCTCGGGGTAAAAAGTTTTTCTATTTTCCAGGGGTTTAAACAACTGATTTTAGTTCGTCCACCCTCACTTTAAGGCAGAAAAAGATTTTTTCTAAGGCCTTTACTTTAAGGCAGAAAAAGATTTTTTCTAAGGCCTTTATTCGAAAGTTGACTTTCGGTAACTCTTTCCGGTTTTTCATAGCTATGCGGAAGAGGATGCGGACGATAACATTATTTTCGAAGAACAATCTGAGGTATGAAACTTGCTTTTCAATGTTTTTTTTTTACAAGAACAACCTATATAAGAAAGCTTCGATGGCCAAAACATTAAGAAAAAGTTTAGAGCATTTTTAAGGCTTTTGGAGCTCTAAAACACACGATTTTTTAGGGAACGGTCAGAATTACTCATAAAATGGCGAAAATGGCTCAAAACTTAAAAAGTTAAAAACATCCCACGGCTTCAAAGAAGGACTGATTCAAGGGGATAAAATTTCGTGTAATTTAAATTTCGCAGATATTGGAAAACTTAGCTTCATGAGAAATCTGAAAATGGCTTATTATATTATGCGAAATATTTTTAAAAATTTGTAATAAAATGAAAATTTGCAAGCGTTGATAGTGCTTATTCAATATATTCTGCAGTCAAAAAAAAAGAAAAGAGAAAAGCTGTAAAATGTTAACATCGAAACTTAATTTATGGGGCACTTACTGCTGCCAATGATATTGAGAATTTCTTGAAACATTTTGTAATGTTTAGGACGACACTGGAGCACCTGTTATTCGTGGAGGCACACTGTATAAATTGGTTGAACGTCTGACATACCACAAATATGGAGGTAGGAGGCTTTACTTTTTTTTTTCTTTGAAAGATATTTGTCGTTCAGGACTTCAGTGTGTTTGTGTCTGGTTTCTACGCTGCTTCAGTGTGTTTGTGTCTGGTTTCTACGCACTTCAGTGTGTTTGTGTCTGGTTTCTACGCTGCCTACAGTTTGTTTTCAAATTTCTTAGCTACTCTACGCTCCCTTTATTTGCTGTTGAAAATTTTGAAAATGTTATCTTTTAAATTCAATAATCACAAGTCTGTTCTGGTCCACAAGCGATACCTTGCTTACCCATAACAATCCAAAAATTTCCTCAACAATCAAAGGCTTTTTCCGAGCACTGATTTGATAACTTAGATCAATTACATCATAATTTTTAGTTTCAGCGAAACTTTTCGATTGTTATGGGTAAGTACGGTACCTCTATTCTCATTTCACGTTTTAGATCCCACGTTCATTCGTGTGTTCTTGACAACATTCCGTTCTTTCACCACGCCCGCCGAACTCCTCGACCTACTCATCAAGCGCTATGATATTCCTGAACCAGCCGTGGTGGAAGATAACCTGGGTTCAGATCCCAATCAACAATCTTTGACGCGCGACGAAATGAAACGCTTCAAGAAAGAATACATGCACCCCATACAAGTCAGGTAAGGATCAACTTTTGTAATTTCAATTCTTGAAAATTCTCTTTAATCAAACCTTCACTCTCGACTCCATTCAATGACTTTACCCTTTGTATCTAAAATGGGCTATTGAAGTTGAATCAGAAAACCATTTTGTCCATCTCTCACTCTTCATTATCATAGCAAAACAAAAGTACCATTGAACCCCCCCCCATTTGTTAAATTTCCTTTAAGGCATAATTTCCGTACCCAGCTGGCACAAAACGTTGTTTCAGCGTTCATATAACGTTAAATGAACGTTGAGAACATTAGATAAACGTTGAAAGGGCGCTGTGTGCCAGCTCGGTAGAGAATGACCATTTTGATAACTTGTCGCTATCAACTGCTGTTTTTACGATATTCAAAATTATTTCTTTTCCTTTCATTAGAGTTCTGAACGTGTTACGGCGTTGGGTGGATCACCACTTCTATGATTTCACTCGTGAAGATGTTCTGATTCGGCAGCTCAATAAGTTCCTCAAACGAATCGAAAAAACGCGGGCCGCTAAAAAATGGGTAGAAAACATACAAAAATTAACGAATAAAAGGGTAAGGTTTTTATATCAACTTTCAAATATATTGAATACCTGTGTATCAAATACATCTCCGTCGTTTAAAGTCAACTATCGCTCTCTAATTTGAACCTATATTATTCTATTAATCTTTCTATAATTCGAACTGCAATATTGGTCCCCTCAGTTAGAAATTAGTATAAAATACTCTCTTCAACTCGAATTATTCTTTAATTCGAAGTAAATGCCTGGTCTCTTTGAGGATCGAATTAGAGAGAGTCAACTGTAATTTAGTAATTCTTAGAAATTTGCAAGCATTTTTTTCATATCCCGGTTTTCAAAGTATACCAAATCTCAAAGAACTTGTGATCGAGTTTAATAAATAGAATATGTATTTAAAGCAAATTTTCTTCTTTCCAAATCAGATTTTATTTTTGGTAAATTTCAATGGATTTTTATTGCGCACGTGATATGATGATAAGCTGACGCCCTTAGAGACGCCCTATGACCGCCATAAGCGGCTTTATACAATTTTTTCGGCAAACGAAATCAATTACATTATAACCCATTTTCTCGCATTTCTTTACATTTGCAGTTGGAGGCGTTATCGTTAGGACCAGAGACGTACACATTCAATGAACCACCACCGCCCATTGAGTGGCATCTCACCAAAGACCCTGCTGAATTCACATTACTGAAGGTACAAAGTTAAGAATATTTTAGGCTTAAAACTCAAAAAGTCAAGAACTTCTGAAGGTTCAGATAGCAAGCATGTATACAATGTGTCCAATGAAAAAGTTTGTTATCACCACGCATTGTGGTGTCAACAGCAACCAGCACCATCCACCATTGTATACATCCTTTTCTTAGAGATCCATGATCTTTGTCCTCAATTTTCTACGTACACATTGAGTATTTTTAGTTCAAACCTCTACAACTCGCGAATGTCTCCCTTACACAAACAGGTTTTCTCGTACAATCATTTAACATTGTCTTATAAACCCTACTCCGTAACTGGAAATTTCCTCAACAGTTCCCCGTACGCGCTCGAGTTATAGAGACTCAACTGTATCAGTCGAACGTATCATGGAAAGAGCTTGGGACTGGACCGGGAAATTTTTGTTCGTGTACATACTGACGCGTTCTTTCTGCTTCATTACAGCTACATCCTCTAGAAATTGGAAGACAAATTACTCTAATGCAATCTGAAATCTTTCGGTAAGTAAACTATACATCCTCGATTAATGAAATCTTCCAAAAATTTGGTCTTCATACCTGACGAAAACTGTGATACGTTCCAGCCACTGAGCTTCTCTAAACCTTTCAATCCTAGCTAACCAGAATCTTTAATCGGAGAGTTTAAGGCACCCTGATTGTTACCCTTCCTGACTTTATAATTAATCCACCCGCAAAGATCGGGTACCACCTTTCCAAAAATTTTGCTTAATTAGGTTATAACATAGTCCGGGCTTTTGAGGAGATCAGTGGCTTTAACTCTGTCTAACAGAAGAAGATCTTCTTCTCCTCACACACGTTTTTTTTATAAGAACAAACTATATAAGAACATAAGGCTTCGATGGCCAAAATCTTAAGAAAAAGTTAAGAACATTTTAAGCTTTGGGGGCTCTTAAACACCCGATTTCTTAGGAAAATGAACAAAAATACTCAAAAAATGGTGAAGATAAGAACATGTTAAGAACATTTCTAAGCTTAAAACTCAAAAAGTTAAGAATATCCGAAGACTTCAAAAATTTTAGATGTTCTTATAAAAAAAGAATTTAATTTTTGAACCATTTAACATTGTTCTTTCTTTCATTGTTCAATAGTTCCATTCGTCCTTCCGAGCTTGTTGGTTCAGTGTGGCAAAAGAATGACAAAGAAAAGCTTTCACCGAACGCTTTGAAAATGATGAGATTATCCAACTTGCTGACGTATTGGTATGAAACGAATTTGTGTGAAGCACAAAACTTTGAAGAACGATTAGCCATCTACAATCGGATCATTGACTTATTAATGGTAAGGTTTTTTGTTGGAAATTTACTTTTTCAGGGAAACTATTTTTAAACCTTTTAAATTCCCGAGCTCTTAGAAATGGCACTTGACATTGAAGTCTCTTTCTCTTAGTTTCCATTATATTTGCTCTTTTACTCCAGTCCTGTCTGACGTTATTTTCAAGTCTGAGCCAGATCAACGGCTTAAGCTCAAAATTGAGTCGTGGCGAATTGGGCCTTTCCAGAAAAAAACTGTATACCCCCTGTTGAGGAGGTCCAACCCTTTGTTGCTGGGAATGCTATGACCCCCTGGAATTCCTGGTAATTTTAGGTTCGAAAGCCCTCTGGAATTCTGAATTCTAATAGGATTGAAAAAGCTAGTCTCATGGAATTCCAGTTATTTTTGACAAATTTTTTTATATCCACCACATATCAAACCTTAGAACGAAAATGGACCTCCTCATCAGCGGGTATACGGTTTTTTTCTGGAAAAGCCATTAAAGTCTTTTATGAAAGGGCCGATAATGAAAAAATCTTCGTTGTATTTCGACCTTGATGGACCAACCGCTGAGGCAGGTTATCGACCGGTCACTTTTCGCTGTATCTTTTTCGTACTTGAAAAAGAAATAAAAGGTATTTTGTATTTTCGTACAATTCTAGGTTTTCATCGAGTTGAATAACTTCAATGGAATTTCTGAAATCATCGGTTTTCTCGATTCGTCGCCTGTTCACCGAATGAAGATCATCAAGGAGGTAGTTTTGGTTTTGGAGACATTGATTACTGACCTTTTTATTCATCAAATCTGAAGACTGATGGCCACTTTGTATGAAGTGAATGCTCTAGAAATCTATTGAGCCATTCCATTTTATATCCATATAGGGAGCAGGGGGATCTAAATTAGTATTTTTACTTTTGTCCACCGTCACTTTAAGGTATGAAAGAGAAATTCTCCAAGTGTTCTGTTTGCAAAGCTTACCATTTTCCAGGGGGTATCCACACATTTCCAAGAATTTTTTTCGGCTTGAAAAGGTTCGTCTTCCCACCTGTATGGAAATTTAATGGAATGGCCAATTAACGGACGAATTTTCACGAGAAAAAGTGTCAAACTGATTCCGTAAACTAGCCTTCAGTGAGCGTTTATTTTTCTCTTCCTATGTTTTCTGTTCAGAGCACATTTTAACTTTAACGAAATCTAATCTTCTCATAACATTTTAGGAGTTTCAAAAGAAGTCGCCAGCTCGTCACCAAGCTATTGAATATGTCAAAGGATTCTTCGACCGGCAGTACATCAAATATAATGAAAAATTGCGGTCGATAAATCCACCTTGTATACCATTCTTAGGTGAGGAACCTTTTATTGATAATAATAATAATCATAATACCTATTATTAACACTTTTACCATTGATCTCATATTTACCCTGGAAACAGTTTCTCAATGGTTTCTTTGATCGGAGTTTTTTTTAAATGGTTACCCTAATGGTAGCACTACTCAATGTTAATGAAAAAAAATATTTAATGGAAAATTTCATTGAATTACAAATTAACTCACATCGAAAATTGCTACCATTAGGGTTCCACTTTTATAAAAGCTTTGTTCAGAAAATTAGTACAACTCTGCTTTGATCAGTGCTCTTAGCTTTTAAAGCGAAAAAAAATGAACAAGAAATTTACCGTACCCCCCCCCCCTGTTGAGGGTATCAATTTTTCGAGTTCCAAAGCCTCCTAGATACCTGGCTTAAAAATAAAGACCCAACTGGTTATCCTGGATGTCCACGCGGGTAGATAGCTTGAGGAAAGCCATGCATTTTGTCCTGTATCCCCTGGATATCCAGACATTTTGTCCTGTACCCCCTGGATATCCAGACATTTTGTCCTGTACCCCCTGGATATCCAGACATTTTGTCCTGTACCCCCTGGATATCCAGACATTTTGTCCTGTACCCCCTGGATATCCAGACATTTTGTCCTGTACCCCCTGGATATCCAGACATTTAGTCCTTTACCACTGATTATTCTAAAAGGTTTTCTAACGTTCCGTCATTTTTCAATTCTAGGTGTGTACTTGAGGAATATTCTACTAAGCGAAGAAGGGAATCCCGATTTTCTCACAAATACAGATAACCTAATCAACTTCAGTAAAAGGTAGGCTCAAGTCACAAGTCATGTATACCGAGTTTATCGTTCTACATATGCAATTTGAGCATTACTAAGCTCGTTTGAGATGAATCGATACTTCGATTCAGCCGGATTGAGAGAGAATGATATATGAGTGAAGGTAGAGAGTCTATCACCATATTTTTCTAACATTCTAGTGTGTTTGGGATTTGAACACAGTCCATTGTGGTGCAAGTCTGTGATCGAAACCTAGTAACACTACCAATTAGAAGGATATTAGTGAGACACAGTGATAGCCTTATACAGATGCTGAGTGAATGTATACCACAAGTCATGCTTAAATTAGTAGTCTGTTTCGCCGACCTCTACATATACTTCCTATATAGGTCTGTTTAATAGTGTATTTCCTGGCTTACCCTCGCTGACCTTTATATACCCTGGACCAAGCTTCTCAATCCCAGCCAAGCAAAATCTTTGATCGGAGTTTTCTGAAAATTGGTACCCTAATGTCGGCACTACTCGATAGCGGTGTAAATGCATCGAGAGCGCTAGGTCTATACTTATCCTCAAATTCTTTTGATGATGTAGCGGCGTTAGACGTTAATTTTTAGCATTGCAATGGCTTCTCCTTGGGTACCAATTCTAAAAAAACTCCAATCAAAGATGGCAGATATGCTTGGTCCAGGGTTATATAAAGGTCAGTACTTACCCTACGGTGGCTTTTTATGGTGGCCGATTGCTCCTGTTTTGGCTAGTTTTGGTGAAACTCTAAATGCGATTTAGATGATGACAAAAAAATATCAAAGAAGCAGTCTGGTGAATTTATCCAAAACCTACCAAATCAAGAATGTTCATTAAATTTTAAATTTCCACCAAATTAAAAAATCCAAAAAAACTTTTTTTTGGACCTACCTCCGGGTGCCCCGGTGGAGGTCCTATGAATTAACCCATGTCCGTTCGTTCGTTCGTTCGTTCGTTCGTCCGTCCGTCCGTCCGTCTGTTACCAGCTTTTCTCAGGATTGGCTCATTAGTTTTTTTTGATTTTTGGAACAATGATGCAAAATGGTAATGCCCAAAATGTGACGGAGCCTGATTTTCGAAAAAAATTCATTTCCGGCCGAAAATGCCGGAAATATGCCGGAAAAACCGGTTTTTTGGCATTTTCTCAAGATTTCATCATTAGTTTTTTCTGATTTTTTTCAAAAAGATGCGTATTAGCAATGCCCAAAACTTGGCCGAGTCCGATTTTTGAGAAAAAATCTTTTCCGGTCGAAAATGCCGGAAATATGCCGGAAATCGCCATTTTTGCAGATTTTCATCGGACTTTTTCCTTATATTTCGTTGTTTTTTCACACAAAAACATTATTAATAGCAATGCCCACCATGAAGCATGGTTCAATCGTCAATAGAACTGAGTTTTGAAGCCGGAACTTTCTAAAAATCGCCGGAGCAGCCCATTTTTGCCGGAAAAACGGTATTTCTTGATTTTCTCGAGCTGTATTTTACATTTTTTTATGAAATTTTGCACACTGATGCAAAATGATAATACCTAAAATGTGACGAAGCCCGATTTTCGAAAAACATTTTTTTCCGGCCGAAAAAGCCGGAAATATGCCAGAAATACTGGTTTTTTGGCATTTTCTCGAGATTTTATCTTTAGTTTTTTCTGATTTTTTGCACAAAGATGCGTATTAACAATGCCCAAAACATGGCCGAGTCCGATTTTTGAGAAAAAAATTTTTCCGGCGGAAATGCCTGAAATATGCCGGAAAACGCCGTTTTCTGGGTTTTCATTGGGCTTTTTCCTCTTAAATGGTTGTTTTTTCATTCAAACACATTATTAATAGCAATGCCCACCATCAAGCATGTTTCAATTTTCAATAAAATTGAATTTTGAAGCCGGAACTATTTAAAAATCTCCGGAACAACCTATTTTCACTGGAAAGACAGTATTTCTTGAATTTCTCGAGCTGTACTTTATATTTTTTTATGAAATTTTTCACACTGATGCAAAATAACAATACCTAAAATGTGACGGAGTTCGATTTTCGAAAAACATTTTTTTCCGGCCGAAAATGCCGGGAATATGCCGGAAAAACCGGTTTTTTGACATTTCCTCGAATTTTCATCTTTTGTTTTTTCTGATATTTTGCAGAGAGATGCGTATTTGCAATGCTCAAAACATGGCCGAGTTCGATTTTTGAGAAAAATTTCTTCCGGTGGAAAATGCCGGAAATCGCCGTTTTTGCAGATTTTCATTGGATTTTTTCCTTATGTTTCCAATTTTTTTCACACAAAAACATTATTGATAACAATGCTCACCATCAAGCATGATTCAATTGTCAATACAACTGATTTTTGCGACCAGAACTTTCTATTTATTTTTTCCCTACAACCCTTCCCTCTCCCCCCATCAACAATCAATGATGAATTGTTTGCGTTATGCATTTTCGCTAAACGCTATATTTTCTGACTGATTTTTTTCATTTTTCTCCTCGCATTGCTATCTATCTTTCATCATCAGGTAGGTCCATTCAGCATCTAGCTTGTTTAGATTATGTTCTTTCTCACGCTTAATTTTTTTCGGTACAAATATAATTTCTCAACTCTTTTTCTTACAGACGCATGGTTGCCGAGGCGATTGGTGATATTCAAAAATATCAAAATATGCCATACAATTTAGCAGTGGACGAAGACATACGCAATTTCTTAGAGAATCTGGATCCATTCCAGGGTCGAGAAACAAATGACATGAACAATTATCTTTTTGAACGTTCGTTAGAAGTTGAACCAAGACACGCCAAGAAACTTCCCGCATTTGTAAGTTTCGAATTTTGTGAAAGCAAATTTTTACCCCTTGAAGTCATGCATGTTTTGCTAGGTGTCTAGAAAATTTCCCCCAGGTAAATTCCTACCTATGAAATCCCCCTGGTGAATTCCTACTTATGAAACCCCCCTGGTGAATTCACATCTTTGCTTCATTCAATTAAATTCACACTTTCAAAGATGGAAAGAAGCCTTTGCACCACATCACTTGCCTCGTATTCAAACAATTACCGTGGTGATTATGTCCCTTGAGACATTAAATGATTTTGTTATAAATAGAAAGAAGCCTTTGCACTTACGTCAAAACATTACATTTGCATTGAATCAAAAGTTAAATTGTTTGCGATTTAGGGCCGGTCTCCACTTGCGCGCGCTGCGATCGCATCTTTTGGCTTCAATCCTTTTTGCTTGGAAAAAAGATTACGTCATTAAGATTTAGCGCGCGCTCGAAAAAAAGTTATGCACATTTCAACTTTTTCAACCGTTACGTCAGGTCGCGCCAATGGAATTGCATCATTTTTCTTTTGACCAATAGCGTAGAGAAGCATTGCTCGAAAGAATGCGATGAAAGCACGCGCAAGTGGAGACTGGCCTTTAAGAAGGCAGAAAGCTGACGATTCGTAAAGGGCTACATATGTACACTACACAACATATTGTTAGGCAATATAAACGATATATTGCCGAGTGCCGTCAATATATTGAAAAGATTTTCACAATATTATTGTCACACCTCCATTTGCAATATTCCAACAATATAGGAGGATTGTATGCAGAAAGAAAATAGAGTACCAGTTGCTTAATTCGTGCATTACGGCCCGCGAATCATAAAGTCAAATATTGTTCGTCAATATATTGTGTAGTCTAAGTATCCCTTAAAGAAGTCGAACGTTTGTTTTACCAATATTTCTTTTTTTCTTTACAGCCTCGAACAAACGACATCCCATTAAAATCGCCAGGCATCAAAGCAGGTCAATCGAAATATGGGACACATGGTAAAAAACAATCTCAATCTGTCACCAGTCAGATAAGTGTAGAAGTTCCAGCCACGCCCCTACCTAATGATAACTATCCGCCAAAATTTGATTTAAAAGAAATATTAGACGAAAACGAGGATGAAGCACCTGACGTTTTTTCTGAAGATCTACCACAAGACGAAGAACCGCCCCCGTTACCGCCACCACTTTTGTTACCTAGGCAACAACCAGCTCCTGCCCCGAAAAATAACTCGCCTACTCCCGCCCCATTGAAGAAGAGGACGTCTCATAAACAAATCATAGCGCCGATCGAAGAGGAGGACCTTGAAGCTTTGAACAGAATCAACGAACTTCCATCTACACCTGCACCTACTCTACCGCCTAGACAAAGACTTTCAAACCCTAATGCTCCTGAAATTATTCGGGACCGAACGAGATCCGCACCGCCGATTCCACCCAGTATACCACCGAGACGGCCGCCCTTAGGGCCTAGGACTTCAGAGGGTGCGCCTGTCAGTTCGATTAGCGCTCCTATTAGACCGCCCGATCTCCCGCCAAGGAAGCCAGCACAGCGTTGAATATTGTCATTTAAATGGAGCTTTTTTACTTGTCAGAGACATTTTTGTCTGATTACGAAAAAAGCGCTAATGGACTTTTCCAAAAAATGTCCTTACTCTTAGGTGCCAAATAAACGGGGGGGGTTGGAAAAAATTTTCAAATCAAATAAACGGGGGGGACCTAATTACCGGGGGAGTTGAAAAATGAACTTTTAAAAACCCTAAAAAGGGTCAAAATAGACTAAATTTAGGCTTTTTAGAGTAAAACAAGAAACTTTCCTTTTGGGAGCTGGGAATTTTTTCAAAAATTAATAAACGTAACGTCCGGGGGGGGTTGGAAAAAAATCGAAAATTTAACAACCGGGGGGGGCATGGCTGGAACCCCCCCCCCCCTGAGGGGGGGGGGCTAAAAGGTCGAGCAGCGATTGGTACCTGATTTTAGCCTGTGGCTAGGGGGGACTAACCATGTTAGGGGTCACCTAAATTTTTTCAGATGGACCTGGGGGCTACATTCTATGTTTGGTGATTGAATTATAAGCAGCCTACCAGACCTTAGGTTGGCACTTTCTCGTCTTATATTTTAATCTAAGCAATGCTTAAAAACTGACAATTTGGTATCTAATATATTATCTGCAGTGCCGTAGCATGAGGGGGGCAAGGGGGGGCTATAACCCCAATAATGTTTTCAAAAATGGTTATTTTGCAAAGTTTTTCTTTTTAAATTTGTCATAATTGTCTTATAATAAGAGCATGCTTTGAGTGCATTTTCAAGCAATCTAGAGTTCAAATTTTCAAAATCCCCCCCCCCCCGGGCCAAACCATGGTTGGCCCTCGCGGTGTCACTAAACTTCAGCCCCCCTAATATGAAAATGCTTCCTACGGCACTGATCTGTAAAAATTCTTTAATCATGTTGCATTTACTTAGATAGAAAATCTGTCGGGCAAGGGATCTGCACCCTGACTTACAAAACCTTGATAATCTGGTAGTAACCATTAGTACTTAGCTTATCTCTAATTTCTTAGGGCATTTATTCTATTTAGCAATAAGCTAAACTAACTGTTGTATTTGTTTGATAGTTTGAGAAGGATTTTCGAAAAAATTTGACGTGTCATTGGCTTAGGGGTCACCAAAAATATTTGGCAACCAGGGGTTACCTAAATCTTAGGGGTCACCTGAATTCTTAGGGGGCACCTAAAACCTGCTGCCAAGCCATGGGGCCCGTTTATTTGGCACCTAAGAGTACATGGGAAGTGGAGAATATATTGTCCGGGGGTAGCGAAAAATTATCAAAATTTGCCTTGTCAGGGGGGTAAATTTGCTCTGATGTTTGTCCCGGGGTAAATCACTGAAAATTGTTATATCCTCCGCCCCCCCCCCCCCCATATTCATTTTTTTTCTGGAAAAGCCCAATGCGTATTTCGATAACGTACAGGTTAGCGCATGCAAAAGGCAATACCTTACTCGCAGAAATATAATCTTCCTAAAGAGTGAAATTAAAGGTTTTATTTTTAAATAAGCTGACATAGTTTACTTACTCATCAATATTAATTTACAAGCTTATTCACTTTTGTGACACGAATGTTGAGCGATATTGGTCAGAAAGACAGAAAAAAAGCAGTTTCTCTCTATTAAGCACGAAATCGAACACAATATATCAATAGGCGACGCCGGACAGAAACATTTATGTAAAACTAAAACCTTTAAATTCAACTCAGTAAACGAGGAAAAAGGTAATTAGAGAAAGGATATACTGTATAAGATTTGAATAATTTTATAAGAAGACGAGGCTCAGTTTTGGTCAAAAACCTAAGAAAACAAATTAAGAATAATTCATGCCTTAGATTTCATAAATCATTTAAAAAAATGCAGATCTAAATGCCAAGGGTGAGATTTAAAGATTACGAAAAAATAAAAACTGCCGAGCCTAAGCCACGATTAGCTGATTTTAATAAAAGCAGCGTTGATTACCTTAAGTGGATTAATTTTCGCGTGGATTAATTTTCGCGATTTTCGCGTATTTTGGCCATTTTCGCGAAATTTTGTCCACGCGAAATTTTTAGAATTGCAATTTTTGCCAAAACCCCTAGGAAAATGAAAGAAATTAGGTAAAAAACAGGCCAAATCGCGAAATTTAGTCCACGCGAAAATTTTCAATCTTCCATTCGCGAAATTTTGTCCACGCGAAAATTAATCCACTTAAGGTACAATTTCCAATTCAATTTGTTAGAAATTTTGATGTGTATATTGAGTTTTATTTTATATTGAATATATTTTTTTATGCAATTTATCATTGACCCCTACACTAAAGCCATTTTTGTAAATATCAACTGAATTGTTTTTCTTTCTTTTTCTAAGAAAATTGGAAATACATTTTGATCGAATTTCTATGCGTTTGCCGTCAACCGTTGCCTATCCGTTTTCCAAAATGTAAGCTCCTTTCTTCTCTTCTTTCAGAAAAAACATTGAAAGGAAAAGGACAGGACAGGACAAGAAAAAACAAAACAATTTGCCAGTCATTAAAATCCGGTTTGCCCTCTCAAATACACACTAACCGATGACTTGCTAAGAATTTGCCTATTTTATTCGGCGGCAGCTTCTCAAAAACAAAGCAAAACCTCTGTTTCTGGCTGTTTTAAACGAATTTACTTTAAATGGAAAAAGTGTTGCATCAAAATCTGCCAAAATAGACCTTATTGGAGTTTTTGATTTTTCTAAAACAGCGATTTATTGTGGGATTGTTTTGGGGGTTACAATAGAATTCCTTTGAGGAATTCCTAAGAGATTTCTATTGTAATACCTCCGAAACAATCCCACAATGCATCGCTTTTTAGGCAAATCAAAAACTCCGATAAGATCTATTGCAATGGGAAGCTTTCTATATCTAAAGTCTATCCGAAATCCAGGTGTTTTTATACCAGAGAAGTTGAATGAAAGATATAGCATCTTTAAAGCAAACAACTATATTATTGTGGACCCTTATAAGCACTAAGATAAATAGCCCCTCGTTTCATTGAAAACATTTCACAGAGCCCTCACTCACGATTTCGAAATCATCTCAAATCACCCTCCAAACCATGTTATTACTACAATCAAGATCATAAAAGGCGAGACAGACAGGATAAAGGCAAATTAGAAGCTGCCCCCCCCCCTCAATGGCAATGTTCAGTGAACGATGAGACAGCCCTACAAAATGAACATTGCCCTTGGGGGCAATGGGGGTTTTATCAGTAATTTCAAGTGGTTTTCTCAAACATATATGTCCTTGATTGTAGTACCAATTGAAAAAAACCATTGCTATTTTACATCGGTTATTACTAGCATTACAAACGAACGGACAACATTAAATCAAAGTCATATTGAATGTCAACAATAAGGCATGAAAATCAATCAAAAATAACATCTTTCAAAATAAAAAGCCTCGAAATATAAAGTATGTACAATAATTATATTGAATATAATAAATAACTTTTCTCTATGGATAAAAAATTTGCAATATCTATCTACCCAGAATCATCTTAAAAAACACACTGATTAGATAAGTCAAATGCTGAAAAAGTCAACACTCTTCACTCTTCATAAGTTAAAATTCTTTCCTGATATCCTACACCCAACTTTCTCTGTAATGCTTTAAGAAGACTTAACAACTATATAATCCGAATTATCAATAGCTTGGCTATTGCTGGTCCTGAGAAAAACCTCCAAAGTCAAGATATTTAGCAAGAAAACAATATAATTTTCACGTAAGAACTGAGTGTAAAAACACATTTTTACGATTTCAAATTGTCATATTCCAATTTTGAAAACACTTAGGACAAGAACATAGGAGATCTTAGGCAGGAAAATAAAGAGTTCCTGTGGCTCAAAGATCTCAAGCCATCTTATTATCTCTTTAAATTATCTCTGTTTAATCACTATACTTTGTTTAGTTTGGTAACAACAAGCACACGTAACGTTTGATCAAATGCTGTACATACACCAAGTCCCTCCTGAAACAAGAAAATAGTTTAAGAAATAGTATAAAGTTTACAAAGGCTGAAATTGTCCAAAAGTCCAAAAAGATCACTTTGCAAAAAAAAAAAGATTTTGATTCAACCAAGTCCCTTCTGAAATAATAAAACAGTTTAAAAAAAAACAAAGAATCACTTCGCAAAAGGATTGAAAAATAAGTCGGGATTTTAATAATAGCCAATTAATAATAATTGATTCATAACCAATATACTTTAAATGGGTCACTTCCCTCGATTATAAAGCTTAGAATTTGCCTTAATAAAAAATCATACCTTGTCAGCGGACCAATCGAAAGAAGCGATTGGTTGCGTGGCCAGTGTGACATTTTGTAACTTAGTGAGTGAGCCCATGACACCTACTTCGAAACCCTCATCATCAACCTCTGTACGTTTAGACGGATAGGAACTAAGAACGAAAAAGAAATATTATTGTAGTGCTTGATCCAAAAAAGGTGTGTGTCAGCAGGTGTCAGTGTCTTGCAAGCTTGCGGGCTGTTCTTTAATCGGATTAACTTTCGCGAGCGAAAAAAATCGAGAAATTTTCTGAATTCAATTTCGCGTGGATTTAATCTCGCGAAAAAGCCTGAAAACAACTGAAAAATAGTCACTTTTTGCCACAAATGGAGACTTTGGACTGGTTTATCCGCCAAAATGCGGTTTAAAAAATTTTGTGGTGGAATCACGAAAGTTAACCCGATTAATGTATAAACTTCAGCGTAAGGCGGTTCTAATGATGAGACGACTCCTAGACCACTCAATACAGAACCAGGCATCCTTTGGAAGGAGAAGCCAGCCATAATTTCCATTTAACAACAAATCTCTATATTAGTTGGATTATGAATGACTCCAGTCTACAAATTCAGAGATTTTTCAAGCAATTTTTCATAACGGTGTTTTCTTTCGAAGATGGAGCTTTATAAATGTTGTTTTTGTGAACAGTTTTCACCCGAAACCAAACCTTTCTGGAACATCGAGATGATAAATCTAGGGTTGTGTAAGGGTCAGAGCAAAGACTGCTTTTCTTTGTGCTTTAGTTCCTACTAAATTTGTAAATGCTCACAGAATTAAGTTTAAAAAAATTAACCTTAATTATAGTGGTAGACATGCTTTGAAAAATCCATGAAATCAATTCAAGCACGACAGTATAAACAACACGAATTCAAATGATAAATCTCTTACTATTTCCATAGGTTCAACGAGCCAACTCCTCCAGTGGTCATGAAAATATCTCGGTTTTGTGGTAAATGTTTTACAGACCAGATCGTTGAATCGTGCGCCTTAAAAGTGAGATATTCTCCGAAATTACGTCATTTTAAAGAGACATTTTATGTAAAAGAAACAAAAACTGAAAGTGAACCTAAAATAAAGTACGCCACAAGAAGACTTTTGTCCCTTTTTCACCAGTACTTTAACCGCCTGTAGCCGCTGGCTTTTTATCTGTTACAGGCCCAAAAATAACAGTGATAAAAGGTTGGCGTGAAAAGCGCCGATAAGGCACCAAAATCAAATATCCATATATCTTACATTCATTTAAACACCTCCAAGATTCTATATACGAATATTATAAAATCAAACCTTTTGCGTGATGGATGAGTAGCCTTTATTTGGATGATGCGTTCGTAAATCGAAAACGTGTAATTTCGATTCTAACGTTGTCGCCACGAGTTTATTCATGACGATGTCTTTGCGATCAAACTCAAGACCACACACCTATAAACATAAATGTTTAGTTCAACGAAACACTTTAAACGGTGTGGCAATCCAAAGTCAACTGAGAACCATTTTGATGTCTGATACTTTCACTCTTAGTCTTTTTTGAGAAGTAGCGATGACTCAATGTTCATCATGCCATTCCAAAATTACTTTTTAAAGAAAAACATTTTACAACAGAAGAGATGCTTCTGGAGGAAAGAAAAACAATAAGTTTTTGACTACCAATTTACATAAAGCTCAAATAACTAATTAAATATGTACTAGTAATCTCATGGTTATGAGGGAAATTCGGGATAAATTTCCCGAGGTCAATTTTGAAATTTTTTGAAATTTCCCGAGTGCAACGAGGGAAATTTAAAACATTTCAAAATTTGACCGAGGGTAATTTATCCAGAATTTCACGAAAATAAGCATGGGATTCCTGGTTAATCTCATGGTTTGGATTGAAATTCTAACAATTCTGAAAGACGTCAATTTAACACTGGAAATCAATCTGAAAATTTGAAAAGAGGTCAAAAAAGTCATAGAAACGCGAATCGACTTTTAATTGGATAGTATTCCATTTACTTAAGCCTTCGAAGTTAGTAAGAAAGTCGAAAAAGGTTATGAATTTCCAAACGATGAAAATTTCACTTTTGCGGGAAATTACAAAATCTAGGAGGGAAATTACAAAAGCTAGGAGGGAAATTACAAGTTCGCGGGAAATTACAAATTAACGTAAGCAAAAACGTCAATCGAATTTCAATCAACCATGAGATTATAGAATTAAATTAATTCCCGCCAAATTTTAAGTCAATTGATCATTCTCTGCAAAAAAATTCATTTTGGCTAATCGGACTTCCCATATAAAAGAAAGTGTGTCCAGTTTTATAAAGCTGAATAGTCAACAGCGCCATTCGAATGCTTTGAAATTGAAACGTTCGAAAACCTAAGGTAAATAAGAAACCAATATGGCGGACAAGTGGAATAGTGTAAAAGAATATGATATCTGTAACTTACTCCATTTTTTACATGTGTTTCCCATCTTAAGGACATGTTACGTAAATCGAACATCTTGATATCTCCGTTATCGTAACCAGCGCAGACAATTCGCTCGCTTTCATTATAAGAGTGCCCTGGAAATAAAGAAAGAGAGAGATTTACACCACTATTAGATAATGCTATAGTCTAACACAAATCACTATCTAAGAAATAAGCCCAAAACAGAAGAAGTTTACATCGTCTACATCACTATGAAATGCTAAAGTGGTGATAAATCTCAGGATTCGGCAAGTTCTTGACACATCGGGATTAGGGGATTGGGTACAGTCTGAATAGCTTGAAAGTCTTGAAAAGTTTATGCAATCAAGACTAATCAACCAATTTAGTTCAGGAAAGTCAGAGCCCAGATATACAAGGGGTGACTAACTTTAGCAAAACAATCCTTTTAAGGGTTTTAGGGTTAAAAAGCTTTATAGATTTAATACCCAGGATTTTAAATGTATCTGTTTTGAAAGAAGATATCTAGAAAGGTTATAAACAATTAAGGATGTACAAACGATTATTTTTCAGGAGATAAAATTTGCTGTCATGGTAACGAATCAACCTTACCAAAGGCGACGCACCAACAATCTCTTTTCATGTCTTGATTGGATGCTTCCATATTTGCAACAGGAATATCTTTCTGACGAGGGTCCCATACTTTCACTGAACCTGAATGAAGAGAATGTAAAAATCAAGACTCCTACTTTGAAAAATCAGCCGAAAGTCGTCCTTAGTTAGAAGAAGCTCTGTAAGACAAGCCCCAATCTCAAACATTTTCCAAGCTGGAAGGCCTGCAGAGCTTCCGAGCACGTTTTTCGACCGCCATTATGAATTTCTGATCACAAATCCACTGAGCTTAGTTTCCGAGCATAATATTTTGAATAGGTCTTTTAACAACCCTGAAATTTTTCCCACAAATAAACTCTTATCCCGAATAGAAATGACAATTTTAAAATTACAAATTACAACTGGATTTTCGAGATGTAACTTTCAAATTCGACCTACTTAAAATTTCCAGTTGACCTTAATTTTACACCATCTTCCTAAAAAGTTCTTAACGAGTCACAGGGGCCATGATGCATTATTTCTAGTTGTGAGTATTCCGGCGCAAACATAGTATGCAACCCGATGGGCTTCATTAGCCCTTTTGAAAATTGCTAGGTGCTGGAATGATGACCCTGAAATGAAGACAAAGTATGATAACGAACGCTTTCAAATTTTGGAGGGGAGAAATAAGAGCATCCAAATAAAACGTAAATTACCATCTCGACTACACGTGACCAGTTCCGGAGCTCCTTCTCCTATCCCCAGACCTCCAATACCATCGATACCATTGATGATTTCTTTGTGAGCTTTTGTGCTGTATACTGGTAATGATGGCTTTTCAAGATCCCTAAATGAAGATAAAGAAAGGATGACTTCCCGGTACACTGTTTGAAAGTCAATCAAAATGGTCAAAAGTTGTTTAATTTTCGATTAAGTGGGTTAGGTCAGCATGTGTGAAAAAGCTAGAGCCTCTCACCATTGGATTTGAGAAATCTGTATAATTATTTTTTTTTCTTTAGATATTTTCTCTTAAAATCACTTTCAAAAATAAAGCTCATGCCCTTTTTGCGGACAAAGCTAGAATATCAATTAACATTTTCCTTTTGAATTGAGACATTCATTTAATGTTTGACACAAAAAAAATGACATTATAAAAGATGTGCTCATAGAAAGGTATCACCGGCACCTTTTTTGAGATTTTTGATTAAGCAATCAGAATAACAGCATTTATATAAAAAGTTCTCCCTTACCTTAAAGGAAGTAATTTTCGCGGGAACTAATAATAAACCTTTTCAAAAATTATTTACAGTCTAACTCATGCCACGTTTTGAAACCATTGCCAAGGTGACCAAATCCCTTAACTCTTTAAAAGTTACCTTTATTTATAAACAGAGTAAACTTTTTATGAATTCCTCTCTGGTAATCGATTACAATCAGAAATATTCTAAAAACGAGGTCAGTGTTGCTCTTGACGTAATTTTATGAAAAAGTCTATTAGTTCCCTTAAGTTAGCTCAAACAAAAAGAGTTCAAAAAATCTCCAAAAGATATAGGCACATCTTTACAATGTCATCTTTTTTGTGACAGTCTAAATAAGAATGTCTCAATTCGAATAGGAATATGTTAATGGTTTTTTGAAACAATTAGAACTGATTGGAAGACAATGCTCGCTCTTCTTCGTTTATCCAATGTCTATACAAATTCCTTGGTATAAGTATATCAATTTCAATTTCGAGGTGAAAAATCACGAGAAGGCCAGTTAACAAAAAGATAACTATTATGCCAAATAGCTACTTGTCGTTATTGTCTGAAATTGCAACAAATTTTAAATTGTTGAGAACTTTTCCTCTTCCTTTTCCTGTATGGCCATTCAGCTTTATAAGCCCTCAATCCCAGATATTCTTTTGGACAAGTATTTTTGCTAACATCTATAAATTTCCATAATGACTTGTTCACAAATTTGACATAAAAATCAAAACTTTCTTTAAATCGCCTTTCTTATTCAATTTACATATCACAGAGATCATAAATTATATTTACCATATAGCAAGTTTTCCATCAAAATCACCGGTAGCCAGGAATCTAGTCTTTAAACTGGATGCACCAAAAGTACAACATTTAAAAGATTTGCTTTTCTCCAACTATAAAATAAATATTATCAATCCTAAAACCTCCCTAAAAATCCAAACGTTATTTTTTCGGCCAAAAAATGTTTTCTTTTTCACCAGGAGGATCTGCGAGGATTTCAAAAACATCTCCAAGCGTAATTTATTGCGCCATATAAAACATAATTACTGTCAAAATGAAACCCTTTTAGGGAAAAAAATATACATACCAGAAATAAAAATTATAACAAATCACAAACAACAAATCTACTTATAGAATCTTACATCTTTTAGAAGATTAACATTTCCTTTCATTTCGTTGTGGGTCAATTCATACATTTGGATGACACCACTTCCATTTGCTTTTGATCCAACACAAACAAACTTTGCACTTCTTGGAACGAATTTAGCGTCGAATAATGTGTAGTTCAGTGATTTTTGAACGTGTGTTATAATTTGTGGGTTAGAGGGGTCCATAATGTGTTGTTTCAACCTGAATATTCTCCTTGCAGCAATTTGAATTTTATTGATTTTACTGAAAATAAATAAAAGACCATTGTGTTTAAACAGCCAAGTTCTTTGAAAGCTATTTTTCTAAGTTTGCAGTTTCGAGCAGCCAAAATAGGGAATTTTTTGAGAGGATAATATTATCAAATGTCATAACATGTTGTCAATTCTACCAACATCACGCTTTGATTTAAGGGATGAAGTAAATGTGATGTTTTGATCTTGTTGTCTTTTATCTGGGAAGAAGCTAATACAACTGGGCTCTATATGTTTTTAATAGGGCAGGCGTCAACAGTCATTTTTGTGGCAAAGTTAGAAAATTCAAGATGTAGTGTGTTTTTTTATGAGAATTCAACCTATTGTGAGGCATTTTATTCAATTAAGTCTAGAAGACTATCACTGCAAAAAAAAATTAAGTTCATGTCTATTATCATTTTTAAGTTTTTTCCAGTCATACATAAGGAGTTTTTGCTCAAAATATTGCATTTTGGCAGGGATTTGAATTCCAAGATGGTGAATATAGCCAACCTCCGAGCCCAAATGATTTTGATTTTCCTGCAGTATTTCCAGAATACTATCACCAAAGATTTATTATACACTGGATAAAAGACTCATAAAACGATGGAGAGCGATCATTGTATTTTCATTGTTTCAGAAAACAATTGATGTTCAAGCTTTGTCCGCAAAGGACAACTGTCATGGCGGCTCGAAGATGTCTGATTTAAAAAAATGGTTATCAGTCTTATTTTCAAAAAGTTCTCTAACTCTTTCTTTTTGTACATTTGCAAAAAAAAAGTTTGAAAGTAAGGCTAGCATACCAAGCTGGATACATTTGTGAAATCTGGTGTGAGAAAATCATCATTAGACAAGAAATTTAGACAAAATGCTTATAGTGACACGAAATTTTCAATTGGAAATATCTTTCCAAGACTGTCCCCAGAAGAGCTGAAAGACTTGAGTGTCTTGGCTCCACTGTGGTATGAAAATCCTTTGGAGGCACGTGGTGGCAAGGTGGTTTTTTTGAGGTTGAAGTTTGAAAATTTCCGGTGTCAACATTCAATTTCTTTACGCAACACGTCTTTTGCATCTTTCTCACAGCTTGAAACGTCATAACGACTTATAATTATCAATTACGTGGAAGAATCTGACCCTCACAGGAAAAGTTTAAGTCTCTTTTGGGAATTGGATGAGTGATTTTCAATAAGAAATGCAATAAAAATGCTTCGAAAAAACATTTAATGAGGGAAGGAGAGTGAACAATAATATCATTACTGCGGACATAGCTAGTACACGAGAAATCGGCAAAAATCAGGTACTTGTATATCCAGTGTATAATAAATCCTTGCTATCACACTGCAAAAGATTTGGTTCCATGCCTGTTGCCATTTTTGAGACTCTTAGTTATTTCTATCATTACCACGATGGCGAACATGCACCTATCCCAGACCCAAATGATTTTGATTTCTCCACCTCCAGAATACTGTCACTTTAAAAAGAATTTCAGTCCACATTATTAAACTTATTTTGTAGAAGACTGCTGTTTTTTGTTAAAGATGATTTTTTTTCTTGCTAAAAAGATATTTTGAAGATGCCTTATTGAAGACTTGTAGTTCATCAGTTTATAAGTTATAGACTTGCAAAATCGGTCTTTAAAAAGCATTTTGCAACCCAAAATTGTCTCAAACTGGTATATACTCAATTTTCATCCGAATGAGATATTATTTTGTTGTTTCTTCATAAAATCTCGGAGCCTCCCCCAGCAGTAAGTTTTCTGATCACAATTATTATGCAATTATTTGTTTTCAATCACAATCACGCAAACAGTAATAAACTTGGATAATCACTTATCCCTTTGAAATAAGTCAAAATCACACATCACAGCTCAAAAATCTTTCAAATCACAATCATGTTTTCACACAACCACAAAGAAAAAATTTCTAAATCACATTATAAAGCTAGACAAAAGTCCCTGCAAACCGCTTGGGAGCCTCATCTACAACAGATGATTTACTGAATAACAAATTACTCCAGCCAGTACAAACGAGATAATTATCTTGTATCTAGGCAACGGCTAGGTGTTGTAAAAGACAAATCAATTATTATGAATGTTATCATTTAAAAAGAATTCTGCTTCAGTACAGTAATTAGTTATTCAAAAGGTTGTCATTCTCCCAAACAACTATTCTTGGCTAAAAATGTGGGAGAGCTCCAAGTCGGAAAATTTTCCCTGGGAATCCAATTTTCAAAATCTGGGAAATTTTTCTGCAAAATCGATATCGAGATATCCGGAAAAAAAATTTTTTCGGGAAATCTGGGCATTTTTTGTCCCAATTTTCCAAATTCAGAAAATTTTGGCATTCCTGAATTTTTCTTCAGGAAATCTGAAAATTTTTGGAAATGCGGGAGATGCGAAAAAAATCCTGAAAATGTGGGAGATTTGGCTGATTTTTTTCCAACGGGAGAAAACGTTAGCATGTGGGAATCTATCCCGCCCAATACAGAAAAAGTTGACAGCTATGTACAGGATGTATTTGTAACAACAAGGATGAGAGAATACCTGAATCAAGTTCAAGTTCCCAAGACAATTAATCATAAAACTTAAAAACTTTAAATTGAGACAAAATGACCGATTGCGAACGTGAAGCAGCCTAGCTGGGAGACCCGTCTACTCTGTTCGTGTGGTTTTGAAGTATAGCATTTATAGTTAAAACGAATAATATATAATATAGAAATAAAAGAGTAGCCTGGTATTTTTGTAGATGCCAAATCTGGTCGCAGAATTCTATTGGCTGTTTAACAATTGTTGAAATCATGTGATACTATTGTTTCGATTGGAAGTGCGCAAATCTTTTTTGGCACGAAATTCAAACCAAATGTAAACAAATTCAAACTGGGTCATAAATACCATACTCTCACTGAGTAGCTTCTGATGGTATTTTTGCTTATGTGGTGTAAGTTTTGGTTAGAGAGTATGGATCTCCAGACTAGCAGCAGCCAGAATATCAAAAATTCCAGGTTCAAAATAGCTAAGGTTCTAAAGCCAATATATAGTATAATTTTGACTTTAAAAAGATGTATATATTCTAAAAATGAGCTTTGTTCCAAACAAACTCGGTAAAAACATGCTCAACTTTGCCAAAAAAGTTTCGTACTCCCAAGAGCAATGGGCCATTCCAGAAAATTTTTGTTATATACTCTCGTTGGACAACGTGTATTTTTTTTTCTAGCCTCGGAAATATTTTTTTCTTCCAGTGGTGGTCGGAAATTCTGATGAAAATCCATGTACTTTCGCAAAATGCATCGCAGAAATTCCACTCTTTTTTACCTTTTTTAATTCAATTGCCGTGGAAATTCATACATTTTCTTCTCTCTCACCTTGGAAATTTTGAATTTTGGTTAAAACTTTTGTTACAGACAAATTTTGGAATTAGTCCCGCTGCTGAGATCGAAAAAAGTGGCTAGAAAACAATTTTCGTGACACACATCTTAGAACTAACTTTTTTTGGTGGAAACTCACGAATTAGTATATGAAGATTCCAAAATCAAAAAGTTTCCACGATATTATCGTGCAAGTAACGAGTAATTGGCGATTTTTTGCGTTTCCAGGCAAAATTGCAAGGTCTGGAAATTCATGATTTTTGGGGGGTCTTCAAATTAAAAAAAGACCTATATCACATGATAGAGCTCTTCAAACTGAGCAAAAAAGTGTATTACACCAAAGTCCCAACTTCTCTAGATGAAAAGTTATATGGGCCTATTTGTGGTCAAAAAGGTGTTTAATTTTGCATAAATTAATGCAGATTGTGGGGAAATTCCCTGTTTTCCATCAGTTTTTTACCACAAATAGGCCTATAAATTTTTAATTAAATCTTTTTATTCCATGAAGAGATTACTTTCAAATAAAAAATATATTGACAATGAATGGGTAAGCTTTCTAGAAATCCAAACATAAATTGTATAGCTTTTACCAAAAAATAGCACTTTAGGATCAGAAACAGTCAAAAACCAGCAATTTCCAATTTTCATCGAGTTACAGGAATTAATTCCTTGTTTTAATAAAATAGCCAGAAAATTAATTATTATTCAAAAAACATTTCGACAAATATTTTTCAGCATAAGCTTTTCGTTTTATTAAAAAAACATATGCACTGATGATGTTTTTTAATAAAACGAAAAGCTTATGCTGAAAAATATTTGTTGAAATGTTTTTTGAATAATAATTCCTTGTTTGTTTTGATCTGAAATTTTCAGTAGGGGTGGCCAACATGGTTCCCTTGCTCATATCAGGGGGGGGGCGAGACGGGGGTAAGAGAATTAAAGTTTCTAAGTAAAATCTTAATTATCACCCAAAAAAGTGCCTTTTTTTGTCCATATCTTTTAAATAGATAGTCCCAGCCTTATCCCTCCTTCAGTAAAGCTTCCTATCTATACCTTTTGTCCTTCAGAAAAACCAAAAATATTGGCCTTAATTGTTTGCTTTCAGCTCCTGTAGCCAATAGTGTGACCCCCTGTATTTCTATTTTATTCAGTGCGGGTTTTTCAATAGAGATGTCACATGACTCAAATCCTGCAGTCTTATTGGACTAGAGAAAGCGAAAGTGAAATCGCGCGATCTGATTGGATGAAAAAAAAACCGTGGGAACTGGAACTGAAAATAATTCTCATTCTAAAACATTAACAAGATGGCGGCGAGAAAAGCATGTCTTTTGCTTTGGACAAAAGGTTGTAAATTCTGGTTGATTTTAAGGTTTTATCTTATCTTGTCTCATTTACTTTAATTAGTAGAGAGTCTTCTTCAATGTTTGGGGAAGGTAAGTCTATAAAACTTATTTGTTTTTTGGTGGAAAAAAAAGCATTTTTTGTGCCCAAGGTTTATTTTTCTTTGTGCAAATTTTTGTCTTCAATCTTAAATAGATGAACGAGTATTTGACTGATGGTTATGATTTTTTCACAGAACACAGTAAAAATATTCAGGAACTTGGACCTTTTTTACAGAATTTCAAAAAATCTGTTAGTTCTGGAGATATATTGAAAAGTTTAGACATGATTAGTTCGCGTTTGTGTTTCGCATTCCCAAACCAAACGCATGTGATAACAGGCAACAGAACCAACCAGAAACGACAAATTGTTGTTTTGATTGTGAGAGAAAATACTAGAATCTGATTGGACGCAAAAAGACGACCCGCAGCAAGAGTTGTTTGCAATCAGGCGTTTGTATAGGTGTAGTGAAAACTCATTGAACGGAGAGAGGCAGGTCTGATACATTACAGTACCGTAACTTGGTCTAATGTCAACATCCCTCCTCTAATTCCGACAACCTTTTTATCAGCTGAAATTGATAGTAAGGTTGAAACTATGCTTCTATGCTTAGTGTTAAGAAATTGATCTTTCTTTTTCAATCAGTGATTCAAGCTTTCGATAAATTTATGTTTACTTATCTTGTATATTTTAGTGGTATTTATCCAATGAAAAGGATGTTGACAAAATATGCACGGTGCTGACAAAATATGCACGGCATTGATTATGACATCATTAAATATGTCAATGTCGAAAATAATTTGTAAATAGTTCTTTTTATCGTGAAATTTAGAAATACGAACAAAAAAAGAATCAAATGTAATATTTGTTTCCTATCTAGATTTTATTAGCGTTAGAATACGGTAAAATCTCACGAAAAATATTTCACGATGGCGGTACACCCAATCATGCCCACGGGAAAGTTCCGGCTAGTTCGAAACACGGGTCACAGGGCACGGATTACGGGGTACGGGGCACTGGTCACGGGGCATACAAATTATAGACTGGAAAAAATATAACGATATCATAATGTAAAATTCATAACACGTACTACATAGTCATAACACATGAAATAGTACTAGTACTATTAGTATAGTATGTCTAAAGCAATTATATACGAATAAGTATTATCATGAAAATTTTTAAATAATATATCACCCACAAATTTTGACAAAATGATATTAAATGTCAAAAATATTGTCAAAATCATGAAATATAAGGCCTCTGAACCAATTTACAACAAAATGTTTTTTCATACTCAATAGGATGCTAATCATGTGACTGGATATATATTGACATGTTTTAAAACAATTAAGGGACCCTCGACAAAACACTTTCGAATTTTTTATTGGCATTGGGCCGATAAGGGGGTGGGGGGGTCCAACTACATACCGATAAAAAAACAAGTATTGGGACGAAAATCTTTTCAGCCAATTTCTTTCTGATTTTGTCCACAAACTCCACTGAAAGCATACCGTGAGTGGTCCTAAATACGACAGCCCTGCCTAAATAACTGCTATGAAAAAAATTATATCTTTACAAACATTCCCTCTCCAAGTTGAACAATAAACTATTGCAAGAGCTCTTGAAATGAAACACTTAACAAGATTACTATAATGCCAAGATGTCAATTAATGTGATCAAAAAAAATAATTACCTCTAATTATTCTGAATCTGTTATTTTGTGTTTAAAACGTTAACAATTTTGTAATAAGAAATATGTTTTGTATGAGAAGCAATTATTGTTATTTGGTTCAATTGGTTCAGTGTATCAAATCTCTCAGTTCAGTTGACACTTTGGTATCTTCATTGCGTCACAGCAAAAGGTTTGTTTTTATTTTAGTTTGTATCTTTGAAAGACCCCATCGGATTTAGGCAGGGCCGTCGGATTTAGGACCACTCACGGTACAATTTCACTTGCTTTCACCTTTGAGCACAAATTCGCAACTTCAAAAGTACAGTTTTGAATTAGCTTTGATAAAAAAACTATTTTTTCATTGGCCAGCGTGCTGCCATTTCCTTCAAAATGTTGCGACTTCATCGCGTCTTTTTAACTTTCGTTTTGATTAACAATATCAATGCGGGTATGAACAAACTCAATGTTGGTGCAAATAGACAGAAACTCAACGAAGACGGGTGGGAAGGCGATATCAACGTGATGGCGGAAAGAAAGTCAGCCTAGACAAATGTTAAATTTTCTTTCAGAAAAAAGACTATAATTTGTTTACCTTTATCCTTGCAGCTTCCCAACGTCCAAGCTCTCAAACATCACAAGCCAAACGAAATTACTTTCGATTTCCCGTAGAAATTATGCGATGAAAAATCCGGGGGTCAATAAATGAAGACTTTCTTTTCCGCACAAGTTATCTTTCCTTATAGCGAATTATTACTTTTCAATATAATTGTTAAATATAATATAAAAACAATGATAGAACCATGCATAATTACTGTATCATGCATATTGTAATAATTATGCATGGTTTTATCATTGTTTTTCTGCTGGACTACATAATTATTCAACAGGGTGGCCTCTTTGAAAAAAGGTCTATTGTAATATGTATATTACTTACGTATAACACATAACATGCATATAGCATTAAAAGTGTATTATTGATAATATAAGCTTATTATATGTATGTAATATGTTACTCTTAGGTGCCAAATAAACGGGCCCCCCGCTTGTTAATTTTTCGATTTTTTTCCAACCCCCGGACCTTATTAGGACCCCCCTGTTTATTCATTTTTAAAAAATTCCTAGCTACAAAAAGGAAAATTCCTTGTTTTACTCTAAAAAGCCTAAATTTAGTCTATTTTGACCCTTTTTAGGGTTTTTAAACCAGACGCCCGCGCTCGATAGGATCGATCATCGGAACGGCTCGATGACGGATCGATATGTGATCGATGGATTACTTAACGATCCGGATACGAGATCGATGGAAGATTCAGCCATTAAAAAGTCTTGAGTATCGATCCTTCGTTGATCCATTATCGAGCTAGTATTTCAATTGAGTATAACCGATTCGTCATCGATCGTTAATCGATGATAGATCAATAAATAATCGATAACTAATCATAAGCTTAAAAAAACCTTGAGTATTGATCGTATATCGATCTCCTATCCGGATAAGTACCGTAGAGTCGTTTAATATCGACATACGTCTAGACCACTTCTTACTTGTTTTGGTTTATTTTTGTGATCTCGCTTGGTCTCACTTTTGTTTAAGATTTTCAGCTTGAAAACCAAGGTAAAAGAGACAAAAGTTGGGGGCAAAATTGGGGGCATTTGTCTCAACTATCCTGTATTTCAATGCAGCTTTGCTAGACTAAACAAGACAAACCAAAACATAATGACATCACAGTGAATTGGTCTCGAGATTGCAAGACGTATGTCAAGATTAGACGACTCTACGACTCCATCGATCACATATCGATCCGTCATCGAGCCGTTCCGATGATCGATCCTATTGAGCGCGGGCGTCTGGTTTAAAGGTCCATTTTCCGATCCCCCCGTTAATTAGGTCCCCCCCCCCGTTTATTTAATTTGGAAAATTTTTCCAACCCCCCCCCCCCATTTATTCGAAAAAAACTCAAAATAACCAAAAACGAAAGTTGTTGGGAAGGAAAGAGTAAACACAAGACAGAAGCTTTGGTTGTGTTGATCAGGTATGATTTTATTCTATCCGAACTAATGTTATATAAAAAGACCAAGAAGGAGGCCCTGACTGCCTGCTTACGCTTACGGTAAGGGTAGCTAATTCGTCCACAACTTTAGATTTAGAATGAATGGAAGTCGATTCTCAACTCACCTGATTGATGATCAAATTCAAAGTAAAGCCACTGGTCAATTCAAAAAGATTAAGAATCAATATAAATAAAAATCTGATCCTAAATTACACCTGAGACATGATCGATCAACACAACTCCAGGACGCGATTTGCGCTGCTCTCAGCTTGCCTACCATTTTGAACTATTTTTTTTCCGTATCCCTAGTCGGGTTCAACATCCCTTCCACGTAAACACATAAATATTTCGGTTGGACCCGCCAATCCACCAATCCGCAAAAACGAGGACTGGTTCCAGACCCAGACCTCTCGCTGCAAAATTCTTGACGCGGTCTTGCAAAATTCCGCAAGAATACACCTTTCCCAAGCAGTCTAGTCTGGAGACCATACTCTCAGAAGAGGCCCGGAAAACCCGAGTTATTTTTCCCGAGTTATTTTTCCGAGTTACGGAAAACCCGAGTTATGACGTCATTTTCAGAAAATTATGACGTCACACTCAAATTTATAACTCGGTTTTTCTTCCTTCCATTAAATTTTCGAGTTTATATTTCATGAATTTTAACTCGGTTGTTTTTCCTTCCGTTAAATTTTCGAGTTATTTCAAGAAATTTAACTCGGTTTTTTTTTCTTCCTTTAAATTTTCGAGTTATTTCCAGATTTTAACTCAGTTTTTTTTCCTTCTTTTAAGATTTCGAGTTTTTTTTCTTCCTTTAAATTTTCGAGTTATTTTCAAATTTTAAATAATTCGGAGAAATTTTAGTGCTTTAGCGAATTGATGCCATTTCTATTGTATGGTGGACCACTTTCAATTCCTCACTTTTTATTTCAAAGTTTCTTTAACAACATAAAACAACAAGGGGGTGAAAAATCCAATTCCAAACAATAATATCTCTGGGGGGTGTCTGTTTTCGTGATTTTTACGTTTTTAATTTAGTTGGTTAATTGGATGAATAAAAACGCAAGTGAAAAAAATATTGAAATTTTGTCTAAACGTTCTTTTGCACTGACAGGTTTCAAAAGCTTTATTTTTCTCTTTCCAATCTTTTTCATTTTTTACGTATATTAAAATCGAAAACAGGAAACTGTTTTTTCAAAGGTTAATTAGATTCGATTGGAACTTAGATAACAGAACCCAAAGCCTCTTAAAAGTATTTTGTTACAGTTAAATTTCTTGAAATAACTCGAAAATTTAACGGAAGGAAAAACAACCGAGTTAAAATTCATGAAATAACTCGAAAATTTAATGGAAGGAAGAAAAACCGAGTTATAAATTTGAATGTGACGTCATAATTTTCTGAAAATAACGTCATAACTCGGGTTTTCCGTAACTCGGAAAAATAACTCGGGAAAAATAACTCGGGTTTTCCGGGTCTCCTCTTACTCTGTTACAAACAAAAATATTTCTATCCTGTCAAAATCCCAACAACTTCACTGAAAGAAATGGCAACTATTGCCTTAACGGGAAATATATCCCGAACGGGAAGGTGAAAAACTTCCCGAAATGGAAGTTGACCAGTATCCCGATCGGGAATGTGACCTCTGCGCACTCCGGAAATGGTCGTGAAAGGTAAATAACTGATGCCTATTGTAAAAGAGGGTAAATAAATACCTTTCACCGGGTAGTTAAGAAATCCACAGGGTAATCACTTCTTAATTCTACTTTCCCCATTCCTAATTAAAAACTTCCCGATTTGGAAACTTCTTCTCGATCGGGAAACAAAAATCTGCTTTGTTTAACAAAAATTCAACTTCCCGCTCGGGAACAATGAAAAGTTCTTGATAAAAACCGGAAACAGAAAAGTGATGAAATTTTCAATCTGGAAACAGTTTCCTATTTGGGTTATTTTCACCTTCCCGTTCGGGATATATTTCCCGTTAAGGCAATAGTTGCCATTTCTATGTAGTGGTTCCGACTGCCAAGTAAGAGCAAATTGATGTAATGTTGTTGTCTAGTAACCCTATAAATTTTCTGAACACATCTCCCGTGTGGAGAAAAACAAATATCTTACAAGTTTATCTTGGCAAACTGTTTTTTCTAGATTTTAGAACACATCAAACCATAATGTCCATAATGTACAATGTAGTGATAAGTTTAGGGAGACAAATAGTGCGATAAAGGTTTCCTAGAAATCAGAACACATCATTTGTATAAAAATTTGAAAGGTCATACCATTTGGTCTCCTAGAAGATAAAGAACACATATTTCTAAAACATCTCTCCGCCGGCTGCTTCTGTTAGTTTATCGTTTTTTTTTTCGACCTCCCTCGGTTTGAAATGAGAACTTGATACTTTTGAAGCTTTTGGTGATACAAAGTCATTCTGAAGATTTGATCAAAAGATCTTCCCGCTCCTTTTTTATGGCTGAGCAGGGTTTTGCAATAGTGTTTTTCAAAAAGTCAAAATAAACTCGGGAAAGGTGTATATCCCCTGACTGGCTAAGGATTAATAGGTGTAGGAATATGTTGAAACACACGGCCACCCCCAAAAACCTTGAAGGGATCGAATTCAAAAGTGTGGAATTATGAGAACTTGTTGACCCTGAGTCGATTTTTGATATCTCGTTTGATATTTATTGTGCGTTCTCGTAGTTTAGTAATTATAGTACAGTAGTCATAAATAAAAGTTGAAACTTCGAAGCGGATAACAGCATCCGGAAATTGTAAAAAAAAATAAAAAATTCTCCAAAATATCGAATACGTATAATAAAAGTCTATTTACATTACTATTTACATTGCGGACAATCACCAACTATTTTGGATTCACTTCATAGTAGCTATCGTTTAATTCATATCCGTTATCCGTAGGTAGTTCATCGCATTCTTCTATTCGATTAGATAGTTTATTCGGTTGAACATACGAAAGACTTGCATATTTACCAGAAAGCCCTGTTTGTGTCCGATTCTCTAGATGATAATTTTCTGGTAAATCTGTGTACGAATTCTATAAAAGTTAGAAAAGAAAAAAAATCGTATTCAAGCATCAGCAAACAATTCGTTGTTGTTTCAACGCCTATCGAACATTCATAACATCCTAAAACGCTAGATCTCACCTGGTAAAGCCAATACCTATTATTAATTCGAATAATGACGCTTCCTTACAGTTTCTCGTTTCTATAAAAACGCCCCCTTCCAGAGGAGTGGCGTTTATTCAAATGGGGTGTTTATTTGAGGGAGGTGAGGACATTTATTGAAAATTTTTACTCCAAGGGGGGGATATATTCGAGTGGCAGCATTCGAAAGAAGACAGCTTTTATTCTAAGTAATGCGGTATTCTATAAACATTCTGTGATAGTTTGAAATATTATAGATTGAGCTGAGAATAACTCTTACCACATATTTTGCTGACGGAGCCCTGCGTTTCATTCTTTTCCCTGGAAAGTTAAGAAAAGGAAAATCAATCAACAATCGTAACAAATTTATTAGAGTCCAGTTTCATATTTTAATTGTCAGGTTTAGTTCTCAAAATACAGCTTCGCACCAGACTGAATTTCACTTTTTACCGCTAAAACGCAGAAACCGGGTTAGCATTGATGACTAAAAGTCTAAAATACCTCAAAAATAAGAACAATTTGAGGTTCAAATTACGAAAAAATAAGAACAGCCGAGCCTCATAAAAAATCTACTGGTTCTTATAAAAATGAGTTTATTTGGTTTCGTTAAACTCCGTACCGTTAGAGTTAGGTGTTATTTACTTACTGTACAATAGATATGTGACGAAAAAAGTGATGAGAGCCATAAAGAGAGAAACTCCAGCAGTAATACCAATCCACACATACGAAGAAAATCCAGCTTGCGAAGAGCTTCTAGGATTTGTCTTCTGTACTGAAAAGTTAAAAATAATATGCATTTAAACCCAAGTAATGTACATTAAAAGTAAAATCACTTAAACATTATTCGCAGGGTTTTTAATCTTCATGAGCAGCAGAAAAAAAAAGCTAAAAAATCTCTTTTATATTCATCACAACTTTCCATTCAAAAAGTCTAAAAAATTCTTGCATCCAAATACAGGAATCAATCTACTTCTAAAAGTTTTCTTAATTTTCCATAATAGGGGTGCGTAAACCCATAGAGCAACTATATAAGGTATCATGTTCGTCGGGAAATATTTCGTCATTTGCAAAAATCATCACAGCACGAACAAAGCTACACGTTTTTTTAATACAAGACATCCAAAATTTTTGAAGCCTTTGGATGTTCTTAACTTTAACGAGCGTTTTTGTCCTTTGTCAATTTTCAAAGAAAAAAGGCTATAAATGTTCTTAATTTGTTCTTAACATTTTAGCCCATCGAAGCCTTATGTTCTTATATAGTTTCTTATAAAACAAAACGTGTATCGATTTGAAAAGTCATACCCGTGTTGATTTGATCACCACTGATCTTAAAAAGATCAATAGATGGTTTTCCTTCTCTTGATCCATCTTTCGCATAAACACTCATTCGATGGGGTGATATTAACTGGTTTGTTTCCCATGATGTATTGCTTATCGGCCCAAATTTTTCGAAATCTCCAGAAAATTCTTGTATGCGAATGAAGTACTTCACCGCCTGGCAACCCCCTGTGTTGATGGGCGTCCAAGTAATTTTTGTGACTCTGCCATCATAATGGTAGGTTAATAGGTTGACGTCTAAAGGAATGTCTGCAATATGAAAAAAAAAATTGATCTTAAATTGTCATACCATTACTTTTTCTATTCACGAGAACTCAGTATTCAAAATCTTCTGTACTAACATTGTGTTACATTAAAAGTAAAATTGGCTGCATTTACCGTAACCAATTCTAGTACCGCTCTAGTTGTAACTATTATTGAAATGAATTATTCAAATAGATCAGTAACTACTAACTTACCAATAACTACAACAGTCAGGCGATGTTCACCAAACATCTCCTTCCCACCACCAGAATAACGTAATATTAAAACGTTCCCGCAATGCTTTTCTTGAAGCTTTGGTAAATTGATTTTAAAATGGTATCTTTCTCTTTGATTGTCTTGACTGATGATCTCATTAACGAGAGTTTCATTTCCGTCAGCAAATTTGTATACTAATGTTGGACGTTGCTTTGCTTTCAAACAAACATCAAATGATGGCTTTGAACCATATTTAAATGTTACAACTTCTGGAAGTTTAGTGCAAGGTGTTACTTCACCTGAAAGTGAAAGTATATTGTATTAACAATAGCATGAATACATAGTGCAGAAATTTACCAGGAGGATTTAGAGTTTCAAGCTTATGTACATTTTTAAAAGAACATCCAAAATTTTTGAAGAATTCGAATAAAAGCTTTTTGAGTTTTAAGCCTAAAAATGTTCTTTTAATTGTACATTCCTTAAAAAAATTGGGTATTTTGAAGTCTTTGAAGTCTTAAATGTTCTTAACTTGTCCTTAATATTTTGGCCATCAAAATCCTATATCCTTAATATAGTTTGTTCTTATAAAAAAACGTGTAATAAATGATAGCCAAATGGTATTGGTCATACCCTAAGAAATTACCCTTTTTACTATTTTTGTAGAATTAACAAAACCTGAGAAGCAGAATTTTTCATGAAATCAAATAACATTATGTAAAACGATCACTTACTTTCGAGGCACATAATCTTCGAGTTATATGATCGAGTTATATGGCTTCGAGTTATGAAATCTTCGAGTTAAGGCCCGTAACTCGAAATAAAAATGAAGCATTTTCATTTAGAGTTATTTTTTTAACTCAGTTTTTTTATTGATCATTTTCCTGTCGAGTTAAATCAAGGAAAATAACTCGAAATCATTTTGATGGCATTTTAATTTCGAGTTATATAACTCGAAATGAAAATTTCGTCAAAATGATTTCGAGTTATATAACTCGAAATTAAAATGCCATCAAAATGATCTCGAGTTATATAACTCGAACTCAAAATGTTACAATATTGGTTTCGAGTTACGTAAATAGGGTTAGTTGTGTCTATCAGTTAGGTACGTATTGGATGGAAAAATTGACTTTTCAAATAACAATTTCAGCCGTTTAAAACCATGGAAGCAAATGGATTTTTGCTGAGTAATTAAGCAATGTTGCGGATTTTTGGCCATTTTTTCAGTCATTTTAGGGGTTCTAAACGACGAAGTTTTACAATTGACCCCAGTTTCGTCATCTACTTTTCGTCATAAAATAGTCAGAATTGTCTTTCGAGAACTTTTTGAAAATCTTATTTACAGGAATTTGTGTTAAAAAGTGACGTCATAAATAAAATGCCCCAAACTTTATCAATCGACTATGGATAAAGGGAAGGCTCGGTTGTGAACTTAGAGAATTTATAAACCCAGGTAGATGGGGTAGAGAAGGCTCAGTTGTAAACCCAATGTGATACTGATTGAAGTACTTGGTATTAGGGACTGAGTACGGTGATGGTTACACGATTTAGGAAAAGGCTAACTATACACCCTCGTCACTTGTTGATGGGCGTTCGGGATTAGAGAAGGCACAATTGTAAACTCAATATTATTGTAGACTTGGGACCAGGAGAACGGGATTTTAAAAATCAATAAAAATAATATTTGACATCAACAATGAAATCAACTAAAATCTATTTCTGGCTCTTGGGAAAAATCAAAATATAATAGCCGCATTCTTTTTCACCGTCCAACATATTCCTGACTACTCTTTAAAAATATTTGACGTCAATTATTTTAATTTTATGACGTTTAATAAACGCAAGATCTCGGTAATTCCGGGGATAACTCGCAAAATAAATCGAAATTTAAAGAAATGAACAAACTACCCCTAAGTTTCGACCTAAGGAAGGTGTATGCCAAATTCCAGCTCCGTAAACCAATTATTCATACACACATAAAATACTGAGATTCTAGCTGAACTGAAGTTGAGAAATATTACTGTGGTAAAAAACCAGTAAACAAGGCGGTAGATTTTCATAAACTATTAAACAGTTTTTAGTCCAGAAAATTCTAAAACTAAAAGACATTATTTTGAACTTTTCAAAGGGTTCTCTTCTGTTCACAATTGGACAATTCGGTCATTATTGACTCTACTACTATAAGAAAGCTATAGCTCATCCAGAATCTGTGGAAATCGACGACAAAAGAGCTTGTCATCATTAACTCGATGGAAAAATTTGTCTTTTTTCTTTCGAGTTAAAATACGTTATATAACTCGATGAAAAAATTTGCCATTTTAATTTCGAGTTAAAAACAACATTTTAACTCGATGGAAAAAATCATTATTTTTCTCTCGAGTTAAAATGAGGAATATAACTCGATGAAATTATTTGCAATAAAAAATCCGAGTTATATAACTCAAGAGGAAAATGGTCAACAAAAAAACCGAGTTAAAAAAATAACTCGAAATGAAAATGCTTCATTTTTATTTCGAGTTACGGGCCTTAACTCGAAGATTTCATAACTCGAAGCCATATAACTCGATCATATAACTCGAAGATTATGTGCCTCCTTACTTTCGATGAAACCAATCAAGAGTAAAAATATTGCTGACAATAGCATATTATCATTTTTGTTCATATCTAAACTAAAGAGATAATGTTATAAAAGTCAGTTCTTTGTCAATATGGATTCAAAAAGAGCCAAATTTTCAAAAGCAAATGTGTTCTACAATCAATTGATTCAATTGCAAGGCAATAATGTTTGAGAAAAAAGGGAAATTCCCCAGAAGAAAACCACAATAAGGCTCAGAATATAGCCTGGAAGTCTAAACCCCTCCCGAATAATTGAAATATTTGAATAAATTTATCAATTAGCCCAACTTTAAAATTAGTTTAGTCTGTTAACCCAGGGGGGGTCAAGCAGTTAGTACAAGACATCATGCCTACTAAGTGATTCTTTGGAGGAAAGAGGCCACACCACCACCCTTTGACAGTTAGTATGAAATATACTAAGTGATTTCAAAGGAAATTCACTAAGGACCACCCCTTAAAACCTATCAAACGAGAGTGTGATATTTACTTTTTGTCAAACCATGTTCCCAAAATTGTTTTGAAACAGTTATTGATTTGGTATGATGAATTAAAATGAATCAAAAATTTTATTTTAACACAACGCTGTACAGCGATATATGTACAAGAGTTTCAAATAACGAAGTACTTCTCAATTGATACAATAATGAAACACCGTAAACCAAAAACATAAACATAATATGTAGCGTTCAATCAAGGCAGAAAAAAATACTTTTTCATGATTTATAAAGAACAAGATTACGAACTTTTACAATTTCAAAATCGCTTTTAGTATTTATTTTTAATATTTTTCTAGAAAAGGTAAAAAAGTAGCACTTAGTATTCATTTGTACTAACTGTTTTCCTAGATTTTTTACTTGACACCACCCTAGCAGTCACTTAGTACCATCAAGTACTAACTGATTTTTGAAAATTTTGTAGGTATACCACCACGGTACTAACCGGCATGATGTCTTGTACTAACTGCTTGACCCCCCCCTGGTTAACCTGAAGTATTATTGTGATAAGCCACTGGACTAAATGCTAAAAACGAGGAATTAACCAAAATTCTCAATATATTTTGACCAAGATCGTAGTTCCTCGAGAAAAAGTTTACATTGAGTGACTTATTATAGGTAAAGACGTCTTAGATAACGAATCTCCCATTTGAATGCGAAAACACAAACATAAAAAGTAGATATACTTCTAATTTGACAAGATCATTACCATCCAAGTCTATCATACCTTATCAAGGTATTATGACGATGTTTGAGTGAATAATGATGAAGAGATAAACATCATCAAGTCAAAACATCCACATATAATACCTATTAAACGAAAGACTGAATCCCTTTATGAAAAGAATCTATTTGAAATGTCATTCATTTAATTTTTTGTTCAATCAAAATAAATAAATAATGACGTCACAGATCAAATGACATCTATTCTGTGGTAAAAGTTCTGGGAAGTACAAAAAAGTGGTAAAAAGCCAAGTCATCGTTCCTTTTTTAATTTTAGCTTAGGCCGTCACATTCAATTCAACTAATCCGAAAAGAATCCATTTGGCAGCGTAACTTTATATTTCATGCTAAAAGGCTCTATTATTTGAGGAGCTATTAACATTAGTTTCCACCCCCGAACAGAAACAGCCCACACTAGTACGAATAGGGTTAAACATAACAACCAAATTAAACTTCAGACGTTGAGGAATTTTCTAGTGTCCTTTCAAGCCTACGTATATCTTAAAAATGATTAGATAGAACAAAACTAGACGTAATCACCAATGTCGAGGTTGTTATTGACCCATATTTATGCCAGTCCCTTTTGGCTTTATCTTAGCTTGATTTTTAAAATTTAGTGTTCATTCTGTTTGAAGCGATTTTAATGGAAGTTCTCGCCTTATTGACATCATGAGCATTAAACTGCAAATGTTGTTAAAGTCTGTCCAGATATAATTGGCAGTGGAAACAAGAATGCCTGTAACTTTTGATAGTCAAATGTAATTATGGAAATTTTGTTTGCTTGTTTTAGAAAATCAAGAGCGCTATATTTCAATGTATTTTTTGTTGAAAAATTCGCGATTTTTAGCGGTTAAATTTGCGATTGCAAAAATTGAGCTTTTTTTCTACTTATGCTATAACGTTCATTTTTACACCAGTGGTAGTTCAACCTTAGGTTAAGAAGTTTGTTAAATTTCAAGGTAAACTGAAAAGTCCTTCGGAAGATGTGGGACCCGAAATACCCCTTGGTAGCACTTTTCTGTGAAATATCAAATCTCCAACTTATTACTAAAAACGGGGGTTATGTTATCTTTTTTTAACAGTGCAATTAAAAGTTGGAAAATGTTAAGTGTTGGTGCATTGGTATTGTTGGTATCATTGATTATTTCGAAACGAAGTCACATTATAATTGTTTTTATTGAAAAGATTAGCATGAACTTATATTGCCTTTTTTATTTTTAAGTCATTAAAGAACTTTGCTAATTCCCAAAACACTACACACAGTTTGGCTATGAGGTCATTAAAGATATCGTAAAATGTGTTATGATCAAAAAACTGTTTTATCAATCATATCACTACCCCCGTTTTTAGTAATAAGTTGGAGATTTGATATTTCACAGAAAAGTGCTACCAAGGGGTGTTTCGGGTCCCATATCTTCCGAAGGACTTTTCAGTTTACCTTGAAATTTAACAAACTTCTTAACCTAAGGTTGAACAACCACTGGTGTAAAAATGAACGTTATAGCATAAGTAGAAAAAAAGCTCAATTTTTGCAATCGCAAATTTAACCGCTAAAAATCGCGAATTTTTCAACTAAAAATACATTGAAATATAGCGCTCTTGATTTTCTAAAACAAGCAAAAGAAATTTTCATAATTATATTTGACTGTCAAAAGTTACAGGCATTCTTGTTTCCACTGCCAATTATATCTGGACAGACTTTAGATTGAGGAGGGCTGATAATGTTAGAAGTTGATTAGATTTAAGTCTATTCGCTTTAAGTGTGCACTAATCTTTGTTTGGCTTACTATTTTTTCAGCGAATGCTTAAATCATAACAAATTATATACCGTTGAAAAGAAAATTCAGAGCACAAAAAATTAGGTTTCTAGAATCAAAGGATGAAAAGTTTTTACAAGCCCTATCAAAACATCTGCAAGTTCACACAGTCATAAGATACTATCTATGATGGGGACGAAAATTAACACATTAAAGTATTTAAATTTGTAATTTGTAATAATATAATACGTTTTATATCAAATTCTAAGTATATCATAATCAGTGTGAAAATATATATTAAAATAATATACAAAACTCTAGGAAATTATATTTCACTATAAAATACTTATAAAATCTATGAAATACATGAAGCATCAAAATACAATTTATCATGACAGACATTGCCACATAGATTTATAAAGCCCGAAGGGCTTTGGCCGAAAAGTTTGCCGAGGTTAGGTAGGAAATCCTACCTAGCTCACATGACATTACAATAATAGAATTTCAGCGCTTGACCAATAAGAAGCTTCGCAGGTTTTCGAAAACAATAGCAGCAATATTTTTTGCGATATTCACTTTTTCTTTTGCTAGGAAGAGCTTAAAGCACGACATATAGTCCTTCGGACTTTACAGAAATCTGTGCATTGTCATCAATACAATATATTTTGCACATACACCTATCAACCATTAAAAGCGTAAAGAGACTAGGTTCGAGTTTACCAGGGAGAAAAAGGTTTGGAAACGTGTTCCTCACAGACAAAGGATCGAGGAGTCATTCTTCAATGGTGAACCCGACCCAATCCCTTAGTGAAGATTGAAAGGTGTATACAAGGCATTACATGGATTGATCTGTCTCTAAAATTAAAAATTCACTGCCTGCAATGGTCAGGACTTTATACATGCAATTGTCAGGACTTCATACATTAGTGGGCGCCATCCGATACACGATTTCTTGTTGGTACTGTCGTTAGTTTTCACTTACAATGTGATTTTAAGTTCGATTTTAAAATCGAAATAAGCCTTCCTCAATTAGAACAATTAAAGAGCAGTTTTTTTATAAGTTCTTACTCGAAATTGCAATAAAATACCTCACATTTTAATCTTGAATTAACCACATCCGCAAGAGCCTCCTCCAGTTTTCTGATTATGTTTTTGTTGCTGCTGTTTGTGGTGATTCAAGCGGACAGTATCATTTCGGACATCTTTACTGGACACTTGTTCCCATTCTTGTCCATTGACAACGCAAATATTTCCTTTCTATAAAGAAAAGTGAATGATTAAAACAAATTTCAAAAAACCTTTAAAGGACACCCAGAGGATTTTGGTGGCATAGCAGGTGAACACGTTTCGGCCAGTCTGTGCTTATTGGGAATCGCCAGTACTGCGTTTTTCCCTTAGCTGGCCAGTTCGATTTAGCCAGCATTTCTGAGCTATGCAATCATTTGTGGAAATAGAGAGTAGTGGACAGAATGGAAATTCGGGACGAGATGGAGTTTTTGCAAGCTTTTATTTGATTTGGTCATTGGTCGTTAATCAATAATAAAAACAATTTGTTACTTTTTCTAAAGAACGCGTCATTTTTATTACTTCAAATGGCCAATTATTAAAGTATCTTATAAAGACTCCATCTCGTCTGGGAAATTCCTACGGAATTCTTTGTTGACACACGGAGTCAATCCCGGCACGCCAAATATTACACTAGATATATACTACACAAGTTTTGCACGGAGGCAGTCCCGGCACGCCAAATGAAATATTAGATTGTTGACTCCTATTGCAGCAAAGATTTGCCGTCTCAAGAGGTAGGAATGCCTCAGCACTGCACATGGGGAGATAAAGAACAAATATGTGAAGAAATAATATACGAATACGAAGAAATATAACAATAGCGTTCAGTTTGAGGTCGTTGTTGTTATTTTCTGCCCGCGCAGTTTGATTATTAACCCGAGAGTGTCATTTGGGCCCGACGCGAAGCGGAGAGTGCAAATGGCACTAGAGGGCTAATAATCAAACTGCAAGGGCAGTATTAATGACAACAATGAACGAAAGCTTAACGCTATTACTATTATTATCCATATCGGAAATCCAAACAATGTTTTTTTCTAGCGTCAGCCAAGTCTTTTCCCTTCAATGCAATGACTTCAACAAGTTTTGAGTACCCTTGCAAGCGGGCCGCAAATGACCAAAAAGTGTTTTTTTCTGACGTCGGTTTAGTCTTACCGCTTCAATGCAACGACTTCAATAAAGTTCCGAGCGGGCCGCAAATGATGTCATCGCCCTATAACCAGGGCGGTTAATGATATTTCAGCCCTCTGAAGGACGACGCCTTAGTTTTCTCAGCGCGGGTATGACTATTTGAGTCATAGAACCTTTCAATACCGCCCGCCGTTCGAATCTTTAATAGCTTACTTAATGACCGCTATATGGATGATAATAATAATATGATAACGATAATCCAAATAAAAAATTAACTGACTATAATAATAGTCATTATGTTAGGTTACCTGAAAAGGGTTGCTTGAATCTTTCATATTATAAACCAATTTATCTATTGTCTAAAATTGAAGAGAATAAATCAACGAATTTCAAAACATTTTAGGATATTTAATAAAGAAGATATTGACCCATTTTGATGGTCTCGAATGACAAATTAGCAAATTCACCGTTGCACAGGATTCTTTCTTTACCTCTGCCAACAAAAGAGGGTCGGTCGGCCGGCGAAAAAATAAAAAATAAAAGTAGAATTTCACCTATAAAATCGAATTCATTGATTAAATGATTAAATGAAAAATTGAAAAATTGAACCTTGGAAAAAATACCTAAATTTTGAAAATTTGGGAGTCTGTAAAGCAATGAAAATAAAAATGTAATGAAAGTAAAAACAAATGATAATGTAGAAACACAAGATATGTCAGGAGTAGTGTACAAAGTAAACTGTAAAGACTGTGAGAAATATTACATCGGAGAAACGGGAAGAACGATTGAAACGAGAATGAAAGAACATAAACAAGGTGCAAACGGGGAGCAAGAAAAGGTATCTGGTTTGTCTCAACACTTGAAACAAACCAATCACGAGGCAGAGTTTCATGATGTAAAAGTACTTTTTAGAGAAAGGAATTTCAAAATGAGAAAATTTAAAGAGGCAATTGCAATTAAGGAACACAAAACTAACTTATTAAATAAAAAAGAAGAAATTAAACTTTTATCCAACATATGGGAAAATCTTTTATAATCATTTTATTGTCTTTTATTAATGATTTTATTGTTCATAAGAATAACTTAATTAATTTTTTATCTGAGCTTGACGATCGCCGGGGACGTGTCGCTGGAGTTGGAAAAGTTGACCTTGTCAGATATGAATTCTTGCTAAATTTGGGACCCTGTCGGAAGGAAAATCGAAAAATGTAGACAGAAGATTGAAAATTTTTCTAATTTCCACCCTAAAAATTGTCCAAAATAACCAAAAGACGACCCTGTCAGGTACAAATGTTGAAAATTAGTAAATTTGGGACCCTGTCAGATATCTTCAGACCCTAAAAAGAGACCCTGACCAGCGACACGTCCCCGATCCCAATCTCGCATGAGTGCCTCCCCTGGGGTGGACTATATCGAAAAAGTTTGAAGGAGATTATTCTTACTGATTCCACATTTTCACCCGTCAATGCGCTTGTTTCGAAATATTTAAAACCATATTGGTTTGCAAGCTAAAATGAAGAAAAAGGAAAATAATTGAAAGAATTAGCGATCCAGTTGACTTTGGCGAACGTTTCTTTGAAACCTTTTACTACTGTCATTAATGGTTGTGAAATGAATATACGTTTAATAAAAAAATCTGCTTAATATCATATATCTATTTACTGTACTTCGAATAAATGCCCCTAATTTTTTCAGGATTCCTACATTTTCAGGAGGGGCGTTTATTCCAAGGGGTTGTTTATTGTGGGGGGCGTTTGATCTGGCGGTATTCGGGATAAGGCCTAATTTAGGGCCAGGAAGCGGTAAAAACGATAGTGTTCGGGAAACAGTATTTTGCAAGGGCCACGGTGACGGTAAAACACCTGATTTTTCGTCCGGGATGAGGTAATTCTTATAAAAAACAACGGTGTTTCGGTAAAAGCCATACGTAGACGGTGTACATAAAATTTTCGGACTATAAAAAAGCTTGTCACAGGAGTCAGCAAAGGTGAAAAAACGCGAAAAACACCCAAAAAATAAGGATCTTACATTTCATAAAAAACCTTATTTGAAACGTTAATGCAGATGTGCCCAGTTCCTATGAAAATGTTTTGTTCGAGGATAAACTAGGCTACGTCATATCACCTTTGTTTCACTTCGAAGAGAAGAAGGTTTACGTCCGGAGCGCAGGAGATATGACCGTAGCCTAGGATGAACCAGACAAAGATTCGAATTTTTGAATGTTTTTTTTTTGAATTCGATCAGCTTGTCCTATCTGTCACCTCGAAACTTTGGGGTAGGCTGGAGTCTATAAAAATGGTCGAATTGTCGGCTGAAATTTTGCACGCTTGTTCTTGTTCATTGGGTGAATCCCTGGGGTGTTTCTTTTATTCAATGATTTATGATAGCCCAAAGGGCTAGATTTGCAGCTCTAACCTTTATCCAGCATAGGATAGGATCTACCATTTTCATTGTTCTTGGAGTGCGAGATCAAGTAAAGTAGGCGGCAAACGCTATTTCGCATCTCTCAAACCAGTGAAATTGCATGATTTTAGTCAGGTGACTTTGGTAGGAAATCCTACCAAAGCCCAAACAAGGATGAGACAAACAAGAATGAGCTTCACTTTTTGATCCAGGCCGCAAATCTAGCCCTTCCGGCTTTACAGATATCTGTGGTTTTTTAAATTTTTTCAAAGTTTTGATTTCTTTGGGCGTGGTCACAAGTTTTAGCCTCAAAACGAGGCTAAACTTTGGGGCAGACTAAAAAATTCTAAAATTGTCTGATTAGGCTGAAATTTTGCAATCAAACAAAATACAAAAATAGTGATCGACCTCATACACATTCTATTCCATTTTGCCGAATTTGTGACTTCTAGTCCTTAGAGTTTTATGGGAAAAACAGCGGGACCGGTATTTTCGAAAAATTTGGACGGGATAACGGTGATTTTCAAAAAAATGGCCGGATGGCGGTAATTCAAAACCTCGTACGCCCCCCACTTTATTCCAAGGGGACGTTTATTAAATAATCTTTAGTCAAGGCAACTTTAATAAATTAAATTGGAACCTTGCTTTGCCTTTGAATTTGCTTTGAGTGTAAATAAGTCACTTTAGATATGTAAAACAGGTTCAAAGAGGTTCAAAATATTAGTTTGAATACTGAAAGAATATAATTATTAAGATTATATGTAATCTATTCTCTAAAAGATTCTTTCCTTACAATTACTTGTTCCATATACACGCACCTCCTATAAGGGAAGGGTTAATCCGGAGGGCAGGGGTGCTTCTTCAAGTGGCAATTATTGAAAAAAAGAAAGAATTGAAAAAAAATGCAATCTTACCGACTTTCCTTCTTCATAAGTAATTTCACGAAAATCAAGATCGATTTTATTGCCAATTAGAAATACTTCTTCCTTATCCAGGTCAAACTAAAAAAAAAAAAAAAAAAAAAAAAAAAAAAAAAACACTGATTGCACTGGACAAAAAACTTGGGATTACTAGATTCGGCCGAAAACGCATGGTGGATATCACACGATTTTTGGAAAACCGGAAATTTTCAGGTCTTTTCGGGAGGAAAAAAGTCTAAAGCTTGGGAATTTTGGCCGATTTTTCCGGAAATTTCGCATTTTAAGGAACAAAAATTGGAATTTTCGAGATTTATACTGTTAAAGGAGGCTAAATTAGATTTTTATGGTTTTTACGACCCTTTGCGGGATTTTCAGGTAAAAAAAATGTCCAGGACTAGAAAGAATCAGTAAATAAATTGCCACGGACTAGAACAGGTTTGACCATTGTTTAGGTGTAAATCGTGTATCCAGAGGGTTGGTAATATCCAAACAATAGCGGTTAAAATTATTGAGAAATGACGTTTCCTCCTAAGAACCATTATAAATCAGTTTTTTTTCCAGGAAGAATTCATTGTACCTTAGAGATTTTTATAAGCAACTCAAATTATCGGTTCAGGGATCGGGTTACTTAAGCATTCTAGCACATTTTCTGAAAAATTAGCTTTGACCACCCCTTATATAATATTTATGCTTGTAGGGCTGTCGTTTGCCATGCTTAGATTATCTAAAAAGCTTTTACTTTACGAGATAGTGGAAGAAGTTTGGCTAATTTGAGCCCTCGAGCCTTTGCAGCCTGGTTGCTTATAAAAAATGTGTACTTTAAACCTAACCTAACAAACTATTACATTTCAAAAAACAGTGAATCTTATAGAGAACACCCGGCGATTATGTTAAGGAACATTGTGTATTATTTTGTGTATCTATTTTCACGGGCATGGCCCTTCCAGATAAAAGATAATCGAGGGTGCCTTCTTGGGGCTAAAAAAGGCAAAATACTTGGGTAAACAAGTCTTTCAACAGTATTGCCCATTCACCCTCTTTAAAGGTGATGTTTTCGTTTTTTTCCTATCTCTAATCCAATGTACTTTAATCTTATTTTTCAAAGGGGAATCGGATAGGAAAATAGCATATTAGATGTTTAAAAAAAAACACCCACTTTAAAAAATAATCTTCGGGGGATACGGTTAACACTTCTTGCAATTGAAACAGTAAAAAAAAAAAAATCCCCTTTCCGAAAAAAAATAGAATCTTTGGGCAAAACAACAATATTTTTGTAATGGGGGAAAACACTTTCATAAGTTAGTTAAGCCCACTTACATCTTTTATGTTTCGGACCCATTCTTCAACGCGCAAAAATGATTTCCTTTCTGTCACATCATATAAGAGCAGTACGCCCTATAACAGAAAAAAGAACGGGTCAATTTTTAAAAGTAGAGGTAGAAGATACTCATAAGTTTTTTACTAAGTTTGTTTCAGGGGGTATTCAGATTTTGAATCTAACAGAAACTAATCTTGGTACAATTTGATTTTTCAGTCTAGTGCTTAAATTTCGTCTGCAAGGGTAATGACTATCTGAGAGGCTCCATTTTGAAGCTCCAGCGGCACCTTTGGTCGTCAAGGTAATTCACGTCAGGGCCATTTGGAGGCTTCACCCCTTTGCTATTTAACTGATAGAAACTCTATTTGTTACTTTTATTTAAACGATTATAATGAGCATTGGGCCATTCCATTTTATCTCTATACAGGGGGTGGACGAACATTTTAAGGGGGTAACCTGAGAAGAATTTCCAGGGGGGGTCTAAAGAAGTATTTTTTTCACTTTCCAGGGGGTAAAATAGTTATTCTAAAATTTTCCGAGGGTAAAAGAGAGGTTTTAGTTCGTCCACCGTCACTTTTAAGTATAAAAATAATTTTTCCGAGGTTTTTTTTTGCAAATTTTGCCATTTTCCAGGGGGTATCCTCACATTTCGAAGAATTTTATTTTGACTTAAAAAGGTTTGTCCACCCTCCCCCTGTATGGATTTTTAATGGAACAGCCCATTGTTAGCCAGGAAATACAACCAAAAACCCATCACGAGAGAATAACGATTCCTCGTTGAAATAACGGAGATCCAGGAGAAAGATATAATTGTTTAACTCGATGGCGAGGAAGGAATTTTCAATAGTTTAAAATGGTATACTCACTGAAAGAAAAGTTTAAGCTGGTAGAAAATTTTTTTGCATTTTGCAACTATTTTACTTTCACGGTCATTAAAAAACCATAAATTAAATTAAGCTTTTTTTGTTATAGCAGTTTATAGTAAAAGAAGAATGATAATTACAGAGAAAAAAAACCTTAAATTTACCCTTGCACCGCGAAAAAAACTCTTGGTCATCGTTCGGAATCTCTCCTGTCCTGCAGTATCCCTACAAAGACAAAAGATCAGGATAGAATCACTGACCTTTATATACCCTAGACCGACCATGTTTCTCAATACCAGCCAAGCAAAATCTTTGATCGGAGCTAACTCTAATGGCGGCACTACTCACTAACAGTGTAAATGCATCGAAAGCGCTAGATCTACTTTCCCTCAAAAACTTTTGATGATGAGCGTCGTTAAACGTTAATTTTCAACACTGCAATGGCTTCTTTACGGGTACCAATTCAAATAAAAATTCGATCAAAGATGGCGGATATAGCTTGGTCCAGGGATATATAAAGGTCAGTGGATATAATGTGTTTCACAAAATACATGTTTTTTTCAATTTGAATTTCCATAAAAAATTTATATACCGCTGTATGTATAATTTGGAAATCTTGTTCTGTAAAATTTCATAATTATTGCACAAATTTCTGACGTCGTCAAAGGAAGAGGAAATAATATACTCTTAGGTATTCGGGGGAAGGGTAGAAAATTTTCGAGATTTTAATAAACGGAGGGACCTATAATTGCCGGGGGGTTGGAAATTGTACTTCTGAAAACCCAAAAATAAGGTAAATATAGGCTAAAATCAGGCTATTTAGAGCAAAATAAGGGGCATTCTCCTAGACAGCTGAAAATATTCTTAGAAATTAATAAACGGGGGGGGGGGGTTCTTATAAGGCCCGGGGGTTTGGAAAATTTTCGAAAAATTAACATACGGGGGGGGAGGCGTTTAGTTGGAACCGAAGAGTACCTCTTGGGGAGATATAAAGAGAATAGGAAAGAAGCCTTATATTATATAATTCTTTCTTTAGGAAGGATTCGGCACTTGAGAACACGACAAAAGCATATCAAACTATTGACAATTTTGGCTATAATACCCGAGAGAGAAAATATTACACTTTGATTACAGAGTTGAAATTTGTCTTTATTACCCTATTTTATTGGTCTTATTTCGCTGATTAAACTTAAAGTGCAAAGAATAAAGGGAATATAAATTGCCGTAATCCGAGAGATAAATATTTTATGAGTTGAATAATGACAAGGTAGAATTCTGAGGTTTGGCACCTCTTTTTTACAGACACTTAAGCCATTTCTCATGAAATTCAAAATCTAAAAAATCTAACAGCAGGCGGTTTGTCAACTCTAATTAAACGCTTTTTATAAGAGCAATCATTTAAGAACACGACCATATTCTGGCTAAGAAGCTAAAAACTGATTAAGAAAAAAAACCCAGCCTCAGAATTGAGAAACTACCTAAAGAATACTAACCCTTTTGAAGATAATAAAAGATAAAATTAAGCATATTTAAAACAATTTTAAAATTAAGAATCATATTATAAGATCAGTAGAGCATAACTGAAAAGTACTTGTTCTTATAAAAAAGTGTGTATACTACATAGTGGAAGGATCGATAAACAACAAAGGGGCAACGGGCAAGGACTGGGACCCAATCTAAAACAAGTGGTGATTGGCTCTTGTCAACAAAAGGCAACACATGATTGGTCCATTGAAACAATGCGCTGAATAAGTTGTTCTTTTTGAAGTATTTTACATTCTAGATATAATTTTAACTATCTCGAAGCAAACCGGCAAAAGATGTAATGTTGGGAGACAAACAACCAAAGAGTAAGGATTTTTTTGTCAAAATATTGTCAAAGGTTCAAAATATTGGCCATCATGACAGTTCAGGAAAAATCAAGATAAAACTTTTCGTGATCTGACTCCCTCATAGATCCATGTTAGATGTCAAAATCAACTTTCAGATAAATTTTATCTTTTTTTCTTCAGAATTTTCATCAAGATCAAATTGGTCATTTTTATGACGATAAGATTTTTGATACAATATGATTTTGACTTTTTTACACTAGATAATGCTCAAAGAAATAAGCAAAAGATCTCGTACGTGTATGGTGTTTTTTCCCTGTCTGAAAAACAATATGATCTAGTTTAAAAAGCTATGGTTCAAAATTCTAGGTAAATTAAGACAAAGAGTTCTTTTCTTTTGAAAATATTTCTTCCTTTTTCTTTCTTTTCTTGATAATAAAGGCTCCAAAATCTACTATAGGCTAAGACCCCTTAGTGCGAGCAAAATAACAATACATCTACAACAAGACCGCAAGGATAAAAAAGCTGTTTGAGGTTGACAGCGAAAGTTCATTCTTCATAACTGAAGATTACCTTTTGAATAAAGATGTGTCACGAGTAAGTAAAAGCTTTAAATAAGACTTGTTCAGTTTTGAATTTGTTTTTTTTTTTGGAAATTTTATCTTTTACTATTTTATTTTGTTTGCAGTTGTTTGTAGCTTTTCTTCCTGGTTAATCCTTGTGGATTTGATTGTACATTGTTAGGTGTCAAACATATAAAATGTATACCAAAAGGATTTTCCGGAATTTTTTGAATACCAATACCTCTATTTTTAGAAGTCGTTTTTACCAGTTACTGGTACTCCCCCCCCCTGAAAAAAAATTAGGATTATAACCTTATTCGAAAAAAATTTAAGTAAATTCAAACTTTTTAACCCTGAAAAACTTTTAGTAAGAGAAACGTTAGCGCATTATAAAAGTTCTTTTGAAGCTTACCATAACTGCACACGTATCTTCAGCCCATCAATTACTTTATCAACAGCTCGAAAGTCTATGCCTAAACGAAAAGCCACAAAAGATTATTACTACTTATTAGATTATGAAAAATGCATTTATCAGCTGCCAATTGACGATTCAAAATCTAGCCGAAATATAATAATGGCGATCGTGAAAGATTTGTGTTGCGAATTGTGTTGGTCCGTAATATTTTAAAGATAGGGGTGTAAAGTTGCCACTTTAATGAAATCAAAGAAAGATAACTCGGGCTAGGATTTTACTTAGCAAGGATTTCCCGGCTCTCCTTTTTAATGTTAAAATACGTTGTGATCTTACCAATAGTTGGAAGAAGATTTGGTAATTTGGAGTTTGGATTCTTATAGCGTTTGACCAATGCCGTTTTTCCAACTTGTGATTCCCCGATGACAATGGCTTTATACGTCAAATCAAATTGTGAATCTATTGTTAAGGGAATTGAACGAGCTTTAAAAAATTTCAACGAACATACTAACTATTTTTGAAATATTTTCGTTTATATTGAAAAAAGAATGATGAAAAACTGACTGAAAAGACTGAAAAAAGTGATGATATGTTCTGAAAACCATTGCATTTTTCTATAAGAAAAATCAGTATTTCAAGTCTCCACTGGTGCTGGAGCTGAAATCAGTGAATCTTACATTTAAAAGGGGTATGCTAGACTAGGTATAAGAAGAAATAGATTATCAAAAGAAAAATATGATATAAACATTAAAAAAGATGTCTTATTCTTTTAAGACTAGAAACTTTTGAGTAAGAGATATTTAAAAAAAAAGAAAAAAAAGATCGTACATCGAAAATATTTAATTTTGGGGATTTTTAAGTGGAATTGCTCATTGACTTTAAAGCCCAAAGGGATAGAGGCGAGACTCCTGGATAGGAAATGTAGCCATATATTTCTCATCCAGAACACCCGCGCGTAGTTTTTACACAAATCTATCGCTATATTTCAAAAAATGTAGTCCTCCAAAACAAAGGAACCACTAGATACAATCTGTCGTCATGATTACGGCGCGTTCTATGCGCGTCCCTTTGGATGGGAAATAAATAGCTTCAATTTATCTTGCCTGAGAAGTGTTAAAGTTTCGCCTAGCCCTTCGGGCTTGAAACTCAATGGAATTGGTTTTTTTTTCTAACCTGCATTCTTTCCATCATAATCATCAAATTCATCTTCTGAAAGATCTTCCATTCTACCTCAATAGGGTTTCTTCACCAGAAGTATTTTATAACCTCGACAGAAGCGACTAACTCCAACCACAGAATTATGTCAAACGAGATGTGATCGCACAATTTTTATTTATTTTTCATGTTAATTTTTTATACCTCTCATCTTCAAATTGAAAATCTAAAAACAAAATGTAATGACATTAGGTAACAGGATTCATTTTTTGTTTTATATATTTACAAATATATACAATTACTAAAAATTTGAAACTGTTCTGAATTTACCACTGTGACCTGTGACTGTTTTTTAAACCAATTTGGCAATTTTTATAGGATTTGCATGCCATTTATTTATGGCCCTAAATTTGGGGTAAACCCAAAATTTGGTATTTGTAGAACTTGTGAATATTAAATTCAAAGTTAAATATTTTCGTTGTAATGTTATTCCAAGGAATAAGGTATGAAGGTATTTGTAGGTCAAAATATGGTAAAAAATCATCTCATTGTTCCTTACTCAGTTAAAGGTTTTGTTTTTAAATAAGAGGGATATCGTTTGCTTACTCATCAATTTTAATTTCCAAGCTTTTTAACATTGGATTGACTAGGATGTGGAGCAAGATTGGTCAGAAAGAGGAAAAGAATAACATTTTTTGCTCATATTAGCATAATATAGCAAGACACTGTCCTGATATGAAATATATTGGTCTGATATGAAAAGCAAACACTTATGTAAAAATAAAACCTTTAAAGAGCTAGTAAAAAACATTAGTTATTTGAAAACATCGAGATATTCCTCAAACTCAAATTTCCTCCAATTTTTAAAAGTTGATTTTAACACCTCACCTAATTTCTTATTGCACATAATTAAGAACTAGTTAGTTTTAGTTAATCTTTTTTTTAAAGCACTAAAATTCGAAATTGTGAAATACTTAATTAGTAATTTTATAAAATTTAGCATAAACTAAAACAATCAAATTTATTTTTCGAGATGTATAAAAGACATCTAGGATTTGAGCCTGTAACAGTACAACAATGGTTTTTTGGCTTAAAGATTTAATGATTTTTAATGATTCTGAGCAAAATCTCAAAAGTTTTTGACTTTTAGCAAGAAAACAATATCATTTTTAGTCAACCTTGCGCTTGAGATTTTAAATCTCCCCTCGAATCAAGCCATGGTTTGTATGCTGTATTGAGATTTCATTCTCATTCAAAAAGAAGTTTGCACCAGGGTTTTCTTTCAAAAGAAAGTTAGCATTCTGATTGGCTTGAATATTGATTGAAATAAGAACCATCGTTACAAGATTTTTGGATAATGTTTTTACTTTTCATTCATTGCTGGTTAATAAATCTTTTCCTCGTGTCAGTAGCGTAGGCAGGAGGGGCGTCAAATTTGTGTAGGAGAGCAGATTTTTATGACACAGTAATTATCTATTTATGGTATTAAAAGATAATCATAATGGCATAAAAATCTGCTCTACTACACAAATTTTGCGCCCCTCTTTACTATGCTACTGTGTGTGTTGCAAAAATGGGGGTAATAAATAAAGCTTTTATCTGACTAAAACAGGTGCATGATTTCAATTATTAAGGTGCTGATTGTGTTAACTTGAGTTACCTTTTAAAAATGGCACCAACCTCTCGAACTCTTAGGGTAAAAGTTATAAGCACATTCATCATATTCAAAATTGAAATCGTGGACCTGTGTCAGTGTCATTTTTGGAAACATGAGTGCCAAATGAGTGCAGTGTTCATGCATCCACTGATCACATTTTTCACATTAAATCCACTCAGACTCATCCTTGCCTCCCTCCAACTGTCTCTTGCACTTATTACACTCATCTTGTCCCTCATTCTCATTTCTTTCTTCAATAACACTTCCATCCTCAATATCACTTCCTTGGTTAATCATTAGAGCGTAATTGACCCTTTTTTGCTGTCGCTTTGATCTGTTTGCTATTGGTTGGTTGTTGATTGCCTTGTTGTTGGTTGGTTTTCTTTTTAAATTTCGTTTATTAATTTTTGTTTTTTCTTTGCTGGTTTCTGAGATTTGCTTTTCCTTTTTTGTTATTTTTTCGATTGCTGTTTACATTTTCAATTCTTGTTTATTTTGTTTGACCGTCAGTTTAAACTGTTTTCCTTCTTCCTTTTGTCGTTTCTTTATGTAATCCTCTTCTAAGATTTTCAATGCATCATCAGAAGTAAGATGATACTAAGGGAGCCTTTTTTTGGGACATTTTTTTTTGAATTTTTGGCATTGTTAAAATTGCTTTTTGTGCCTTATTTGTTGAGTTTGTTGCTTGGCACCTTTCTTTAATGAGGTTGAGGAGTTTTGATCTTTCCATTTCTACCCCCTCTTTCGAAACATGCAAAGACTTAAACAAAAAGTCATCATTATCAGGTTCGTACCCATGCTCAAATCTCTTGTTGAGCAAGATGGATGATTGGTCTTTTGTCAAAAATGTTTCTAAATGCAAAAGTTCCTTCACTAGCATAGAGTCTTGATGTTTTTAATGGGAGATGAAAAAATAATGTTTGAGGTATCCAGTGTGAAGCTTGTTAGTGGCGTTGGGATAACACAATCGGATGTTGAGGGTAAGGAACTATTTTGGTTTACGATTTGAAAATGAACACTGTTGTCTAGTTGTTCTGATTCAATGGATGATTGGTAGGTTGTTTTATCTGGTTGGTGTGGTGGCTACTCTGTACTGTGGGGAATTGGCACTGGTTGATGTGGTGGCTACTCTGTACTGTTGGTTGTTCTGGTTGGTGGGGTGGTTGCTCTGGTTGATGGGGTGGTTGCCCTGGTTGATGGGGTGGTTGCTCTGGTTGATGGGGTGGTTGCTCTGGTTGATGGGGTGGTTGGTTCTGGTTGGCAAGAGGGCAGTTGCTCTGGTTGTAGATAGTTGTCACATCTTTTGCGGAAATATCCTTTCATTGGCCAGAAAATTCCAATATCCAGCGGCTGGAGTATATGAGAAGCGTGAAATAGCAGACAAAGAAGTTCAATTTCATTTTTCTGGCAATTATTGGGAAGCTTCATAAGTGATGTGGGTACTGTGACCATCAAAAATTACAAGGACTTATTCAATCCAGTGGCGAAAGGGAGGTGTGATTATCCATCCTTTAGCAGTGGCAATCGTGTCAGTCTTTGGTGGCATCTCCACAAAATTTGCTGGACTAACTGACTTTCCAGGGTGTAAAATGAAGGGCAGCAGATGTATATCTGGATCAGTACCTGAACAAATATAATGAGAATAATAAGGCCATTTTCCAAGTCCTCTTGATGAGAAAAATTCTGTAATTGATAAAAACGTGTACCTCAAGTGTATTGCTATTGCGCTATCTTGTGGAGGGAACCAACAAACAGTCAATCGGCACGAATGGTCGATATCTAAGAGAATAAAAGTATAAAATAATATATGTAAACATAGTTTCTAGAGGGGTCAAGACCCCCCTAAGGTAAGAGGACCCCCCCCCTTAAGTGATAACCCCCCCTTAGGAAATTCATCTAAAATTTCACACCCCCCCCCCTTAGAAAATCAGTATAAATGAAACGATTCTACAAGAGTCATAATTCATGGAAGATCAACAAAGACAAACAGAAGTTGAACTGATTTTAATTTTTCTCAAAATCCCCTAATTTACGTACGCCTTGGCATTACCCCCCGGTAATGCCAAGGCGTACGAGAGCGTACAAGGAGAGAGGGGTGGTCAATTTTCACCGATTTTGAGCGTACATACTTTTTGAATGGTCCCATAGGAAATAAATACGATGAACAAAACCAGATGGTTCGCAGACAGTGTACCACAATGCAGACAGGGCGGCTGCAACTTCTTGTCTACATTTTTTTCTTCCCGTTTTCAAAACAAAAGGCGTTAAAAATTGAATTTTTAAATTTTGGAAGTAGCATTGGAGTTATCCTTCTTATTTTGGCGCGTTTTTCGTTCACCCTTTGGTTCCTTACTGTTAGAGGATGTTGGCAATCATATGCTGGTTGATTATGATATCAAAGAACCTTTGAAGGCGATTTGGTTTTAAAGCTAGACTATACATACATCTATATGCTATGGAAGTCAATATAGTTGTTCTGCAAATTATCTTTTATTTCTTGCTTTTGTAGTTTGAGGTTTGTAATAATTATGCATGGTTTTATCATTGTTTTTCTGCTGGACTACATAATTATTCAAACAGGGTGGCCTCTTTGAAAAAAGGTCTATGTATCCTGTAGATCACTGATGTTGTTTTTTCTGAAAGCTAGAATTTCCTAGTGTGACTAAATGATTAATGTCAAAATCCACCCAGAAAGATATTTTCTGAGCCTGAAAATGAAGTTTTTAACATTAACCATTGAGTTCAAAACCTGAAGTTCGTGAATGTTCGTTCATTCGCTTTCATCTTTATTCAATCATTTTATTGTTTAGTATGTGAATCCAGCCATGAAAAAGTGACGGAACCATCTCCGCTCCGCTCACAGATCTAGGTACTCTACCATTTTTGTTTTGATTTAAGTTTGTATTTTAATGAATGACCAGACCGGTCATTCATTTGAGGGCTATGCATGTTTGCCTCCACTGATGCAAGTTGCCCGGCCGACTACGACCCTGCCGCACAAGTGTTACGCGTAAGCCAAATCGCGTATTACGAACAACCTCTAAATTGCCGAGTACAGGAGAAAAAAAATCGAAATTCAAAATGGCGGCCAAGCCCACGATGATAACTATCAAAAATCTTCGTTTTTCATTCAGCTATTGCAGCTCAATAAATCAATGAAATAATTTGAAATAAAAAGTAAACAAACCTTGAACCTTTCATGAATCCAAATAAATAAAAGTATTCATCTAAAGTGAAGATTACATTTCAAAATAAAACGATTTCCAAACCAACCTAAAGTCAGTCTCTGCCAACTAAAAACTTCTCTGCGGGGTCACTGACAAGGAGTTACGACTTCAGACTTTAGATTCCAATTCTTGTATAGGCTGCAACTACACTGCCAAATGATATGTATTACAAAGACTTCCAATTGGGTCCATAAGTTAAGAAAATGAGATTATCTTATAGCACGGGGGTTCTGTTTTTAAAAACAAACTTCAAAATAAAATTGTTAATGAGCTTGTTACTTAACATATCACTTACTTACATAATTTATTTATGATATAACACCCCTTTCTTAAATAAATGGCCTCTTAAAGTCTTTTATGTTTGCCGCAAGAGGGAAGAAAAGTTTAAATTTGACCCCCGGTTTTTTTTTTCGTTTTCTAGCCATTTCCCGCGTGTTAGTGTAGACACAACTTTAATCCGGGGAAATGAAGCGTTTTCATTGGTCTAAAATCACGGATGGTCACGTGACCAGAATTTTTACCCAGGGAAATGCCGTGGCCGCCAATGTTTTGCTTTAGTGAGATTGACCATTTTGTTGTTTAGATTTGAGCGGGCGAAATTTCTGTACAAACCAAAATATGGCTTCGTTGGAATACCGGTTGAAACACTTGTGGCCGATTCCCCGGACAATCCGGGGTAAATGTCTGGGGATTGAAAAAAAACTATATTTCCCCGGACATGTAACTTGTGCACCACCACACGTGTCCGTAGAGGCACGCACCGCGACCATCTAAATGTACCGCACGATCAGGTATACACACGGCCGTTAGAGTACGTCGTGCGGCCAGTACGGCGCGCCACACATAGCCAGTACGTACGGCACATCACGGTGCCAGAAGTAAGGCATATTTCACTATCTTTACATGTGTAGCGCCAACAACGTACCAAGTCCGGGGCATCCGGGGCACTGAGTTTCAAAATAAATGTTAAAATCCCCGGACATTTACAAGAAATCCCCGGATTGTCCGGGGAATCGGCAGGGTCGTGGCCGACTTCACGGCGCGATGGTAGTTGTTTCAGAGAATGCAGCAACCTATTGACTCACAAAACTCTTCCCTATGTTAAATTACCCCATCCATGCATAGACCTTTTTGCCTTTCCATCCGCAGTCAATCTTGAATTGTATGCAAAAATACACAATTATTACAATCTTGTCCTGTTGTGTCCTGTTTGTGTTTGTGTTGTGGTACGATTCCAAAAATGTTTGACCACATTTGATTTTTTTCGGTCGCCATCTTTATTGTTTAGTTTTGACTTGATTATTCAATCTTCTTCGCGAGACTTTTCAGACTAATCGCAAAAGTAATCAAGAGCAACCACTGATGTAATGTTATCATTCTTGACGTCTTACCGGTGTTACCGCCTCAATACCCCGCCCTCTTTCGCCTTTCTTACTAAGAAACGCGCCCAGCCAGCTTATCTGTTATTCCATGGCGGCATTGGCGGTTGATGGTGATAGAGTAGATCTTGTATTATAATTTATAATTATTATTTTTCCGGCTAAAAACATTCCTTTCTTCGAATTATTATCAGCCAAAACTCGTCTAATTTATTGATATCGACATTTTTGGATCTCCGTAAACGTGATCTTTTCATTCAAGTGAATTATTTCTTAAAAAACTGATTTTGACTCAGTGAAGTAAAGATGCATCAAATTGGTCGGAAAAAGGTTATTTTCCTAGTTTTGGGGCTTTTCTTTGAATTTTAGAAATTGGCATTTTTAAGGTTATAATCGTGATAATATTTTAGAGAAAGGGAAATTTCCTACCCTAAGTTTTCAAAAAGAATATCAACCTCCAAGTGTAGAAAGGAAGGTCTATTGAAATGAGTTTCTTTCAAAAGAAATCTTCTACATGATTCCATAAGTACCTGGCCGACCGCTTCGATCTTTTTTATCCAGATTTTGGATAATCAGGGGGTGAAAATATATCTATTTTCAACCCCTGGGATAATTAATAAAAAATTTTTTGAGCGCGTAGTGATTGACCCGCGTTGTTTTCACTTAACTGGCAGTTTTGACAGGACAATGGAAAACAAAGCGGGAAAATTTTAATGAGAGTGCAGGTGTGGTACTTAGGCAAAACAGGTGTCGGGGTATGTTACGGTAACTGCTAGGTCAATAGAGGGTACAGGTAAGTTCGATCATGTTGTTTTTTTATTGGACTTTCGAAATTCCGCTTATTTTGGTCTATTTTTCTTTAGAATTTTAAATAAAATCAATAGCAATACACAAAGAAAAGAAATCAAAATTACGCAGATGAATCTGTCAACATTTTTCAACACATCTAACCAACTCAATAACCTCAATTTCACCGGACTTTCACTACCGAATAAGACAAGGTTCAATTTTAACATAACTTCTCAGGATCACACTGATCAATGTATTCCATCAGTTATGGATGATTTACGATTCTTAACAGCCGAAGAAAGATCTACATTAATACAAACAGAAATCGTTATGTCAGGTATAATGGCTTTTGGAAGTGTAATGGCCGCATATGCTTTATATATCAGTAGCTCAACAAACGGGGGAACATTTACACCATATAACATACTATTATTCCATCTAAGTATCTCTGATACTTGCAGTAGCTTGACCAACGTATTTATCCAGATTTGCTTGATTGAAACATCGAAGAATCAAAACAACTACGATAAATGTTCAGTATTATTCCATTTGCTACAAACAATATTCTTTTTCTTCTGTCAGTGGAGCTATTTCCTCTTAATCACAAGTGGCATCAATCGATTCTTAAAGATAAGACTGTTACTGGATTACGATCGAGTTGTGTCACTCAGAACGTGCAAAATCGCCAGCCTGGTTGTCATTATTTCATCTATAGTCTCCACCCTAATTGGTGAGATTGGGATCCAATTTCTTGGCAAATATGCCCGATTTGTCGTCACATTCCCTTTTAACTGTCCGTTGGTTGTAGTTGTGCTAATGCTATATATCATCTCTTTGAAAGACTTGAAAGAAATTGGAGCGACACTGGAGAGTTTACCACGTGGCATAAAAGTGATTGTTCGCGTATCAACAATTCATTTATTGACCTTAATACTTTTGCTGGTACCTATCTGCACTGTTTTTGTTGTTAGAAGGTTGAAGTTACTGACACAACATGACATCACATTTATGCTGTTTTGGTGTTTGCTTTTATTCAAGTGTTGCTCTTTAATTAACGTTTTAAATGTTTTCATTTTGAATAAACGATGCAGACATGTTTTCCATATGATAGAAAATCAATAATAACACAACTTTCAAGGCTAGTCTGGCTAGTGTCATGAGACGATTGCGCTAAGGCTAGATGAAAATGGATCCAACACGACAAAATAGCCTACATTTTCAATATTTATCGGGGTTTTGCTAAATTCTAAAGCGGAAAAAGTCTCTTTTATACATGGCTGAGACTGAATCTCGTCTGGAGAAGGAAACTGTAAACACTGTATTAGTAAAAAGAAATGACATATGATTTTATCCAGAAAAAACACAATCAAGACACTTTAGAGAATACCAGCACACTAAAAATTTAATGCCTCCCTCCACAAAAACGACCATATGTGTGGCCCAAAATTAGACCTTGGAAATCTGACCCTTACACTGCAGAGAAAATTTAGCCAAATTTGAGTAAATTTGTGTGAAGAATCGACGCTTACGGTGCGTTTTCTTAAAGTTTTTGTCCGTATTAAGGCAAAGAATACCAGCACACTAAAAATTTAATGCCTCCCTCCACAAAAACGACCATATGTGTGGCCCAAAATTAGACCTTGGAAATCAGACCCTTACACTGCAGAGAAAATTTAGCCGAATTTGAGTAAATTTGTGTGAAGAATCGACGCTTACGGTGCGTTTTCTTAAAGTTTTTGTCCGTATTAAGGCAAAAAATATTTTTTAGGTTTTCCAAAATTTTGCCTAAAAAACTTCGTTTTGCTCACTTTTTATACCCTTAGAGTGCACTTTCACTCATCTTTGTTCATTTTGACTGTTACAGTGCATTTTTTTGATTAAAAAAACATACCCTTACGAAGAGCCGCACGTACGGTAAGCAATTTACCTTAAGTGCCCCCCTCGGTAGTTACAACAGCTTTACTGAATTAGGGTGATGGTAATCCTCTAAAAAAAGGCACCAAAAATCAAGAAAATTTGGTAAATATTTTCGCAAATAAGAGCATTTAATATTTTATTTTCAATGTTTGGGCTACCGCTAATTTATCTTTAGTAAAAAGTATTAAGTTTTCGTTTTCTGAAATAAAGAAAATACCATAATATTATGTTAATTATTTTGTAGTCTTTATATTCCAATTCCATCAAATAATTAAAAATAATGGTACGGTTTGTCGAAAATTGATAATATTGCTCATAAATTCTAATATTTCTACCGTGAGTATCACAGCGTTTAAAGAATACGTTCAACTCATTTTTATAATAAAAACTTTTCTTAAAATGATTTCATCTGTTTAATGAGATAGTTGACGAATATTCGAAATGGTTCAAATTCAATCGGTCAATTTCGTTGTTTGAAACGGGTTTAGTCATTAATTTGACGTTGTGTGACGCGGCTGGGAAGTTAATATAAGCGATACTTAATATTAAAATCAAAACCTTTCAAAAATCAGTTCATCAGTCTGTTCTTCGAAATTTTCTTCAGGTCCTTCTAAGTAACGCAGACCAACCAATCCACAAATACCAAACACCAATGCTAAAAATACGCTGATCCAACTAACATAAAACGCCCATCCAAAAGCATAATAATTGTCATCTTTCTTAGCTTCCATTTCCAAAATAATTTGCTGCGTTTTCAAAGGAACTGAACATATTAAACAAATAAAAGTTAAAAACATGATGAAATATACATGAATATGGTTAATGTACTTCACATAAATTGCCAAGACTGAGAATCCAATACATAAGGCTGCAGAGAGTGCTGCCAGAATCAAGAAAGTCCTTAATAACTTTTCTTTGGTATCTCGAGCTTCATAAGGGACACATATTGTACCTTGTTCATTTGAAGTTTCATAACATCTTCGCCAGATACCAGAAAAGGATTGTAAACGTTTATTGATAAGCCAACTGTTACCAGCGATGCAAGATAAAATAAGAATGGTCAATGCGACACCAACAGTGATGTTAAACACATTCAAATGAGATTTCGATATGGCGCCCATTGTATATTCAAGGAAAGGCGTTAATCAAATATATACCACAAGAATTGGAGTGAGCTCACGAAAACGGATCGTAGTTATATCGATAGTCGAGGTAAACAGTCGAACGCACGTCAAGCCAAAATATCACGATCGTTCTGCAAATTTTCCTTTTAGCAAAATCACACTAAACTTGTTAAATCCAATACAACAATCCAATCTCGGGTAAATTAATGCATGTCCAAATTTTCGTTAATTCTTCGGACCCATCATCACCCCTCCTAGCATAATAAATTATACCTTTAAAGAAGCGCATCACAATGTAGAACATGAAAATCGGTGTTACTTAAATTTAGGTTTTGCCAATTTTGCGAAAAACCGCAAAAGCCAAAAAAATGCTTACGTCAGCAAAACTTGTTTTTTGAATAACTCCAGTTTGCCTAATGGTATGAACATGAAATTTGGACCAAAGCTGTACATTATTAAAAGGATCATTATGAAAATTTTTTTTTTTTGAAATTTTGCTGATGTCTGCACTTTATTACAAATTTTCGTATTTTGCTGATTTCTGCTGACGTCAGCAAAATTTGAAAAAAATGATTGTGCAAAAATGTTTTTATTACTGATATGCAACTTTGGTCCAAATTTCATGTTTATACCATTAGCCAAACTGGAGTTATTTAAAAAACAAGTTTTGCTGACGTCAGCATTTTTTGGTTTTTGCGGTTTTTCGCAAAATTGGCAAAACCTAAATTTAAGTAACACCGATTTTCATGTTCTACATCGTAATGCGCTTCTTTAAAGGTATAATTTATTATGCTAGGAGGGGTGATGATGGGTCCGAAGAATTGACGAAAATTTATACACGCATTAATTTACCCGAGATACAACGTTTAATCCAAGGAGTATGTACTCTGGTTCGAAATCCCCTCTCTAAGCTAAGGTTTTGAAAAGATCTTATAACGATTGAATCCCCAGATTAGACTTTTTTATCGGTTTAATTCGTTTTGTCAAACTACAAGTAGATATTCTACCCTACTGTAACCATATAATAATCTCTTTGATTCATGAAAGCCAGCCAAAATTAACGAACTTTACACATATGGTTGACACTCAAGACCAATAGGGTGTCACAAATATCTATTTTTACACAGTGTCAAAATCCGCTATAACCACAAAACAGTGACTGAGTAACCTTTTAGTGTTTCCAACCTGATAGTAATTTGAGAATCACTACACGAACATCAATCAACAAATTGCCGTAAATCTGAAAAATCAATGAGAAAATCTAATGCATTTTTGATAAGAACAAACTATATAAGAACAATAGGTTTCGATGGCCAAAAGAAATACCAAACTCCTATATAAGAACAAGTTAAGAACATTAAAAGGCTTTGCAGACTCTAAAACACGCAATTTCTCAGGAAAATGAGCAAAAATACTCACAAAATGGTCAAAATAAGAAAATGTTAAAAACATCCAGAGGCTTCAAAAATTTTAAATGTTCTTATAAAAAAAACGTGTAAAACAACGATATCAAAAAAGACCTGAGTGATGAGAAAAAGCACCCGGAGATTTGTTGTGCACGGAAATAAACTGACACAGTTTGGAACTTCGATTGAAGTGAAATACGATTGTTCAAACTGAAAATTAAAAATAATGACAAAACTAAGTGACGAAATATGACAAGAAAAATGACAAGAAAATTGTACAGAAATTGACTAGAAATCTTGAGGAAATTGATCAAATTGACCTTAAAAGTATCATGAAAATCGCACAAGAAATCTCTTGAAATATACCAAAATTAATGAAACCTAACTTAAGCTTAAAGAAATTGATTTAAAAATATCAAAAATAATCTAATTCCAGACACCTGAGCCAAATAGGCTGATGAACAGAAAAACACAGAGAGGCAAAGGCAAAAAGCAGAAAACAACATACCAGGTAGCCAGTATGTGAAAACTGTGAAAAACTGTGCACAAAAGTTGAAAGTTGAGAATTGAATTTGATTTAAGACCAAAACTGTCTAAGTCTGAAACTCCATATTTTGATGCAACCTCACACAACGCTTCTCATAGCTTGATTGATGATTCATGAAAATCGAGAGAGAAAAACGCGTACTTGAATAAAATTGAAAATACTAGATAATTGCCTAAGTGTGAATAAACTAATTATATGACAAAAATGATACAAAAGAACTTAAATGACTGCGTAGAATTAATTGTCAAGAGACTGAACAGAAAAGTGACGTGAGACCAAGAAACAAAGGACTGAATAAAATGACACAAAAGACGCTGAATGAGTTAAATTTTTGACCATTTATATATTAAAACCATCATGCATTACAAGATTCCACTATCTTTCCCGGATTTGCAATTGGGTATTTCTAAATAGAAACCGTTCAAGATGAGAAAAAGCACCCGGAGATTCCACTATCTTTCCCGGATTTGCAATTGGGTATTTGTACATTTTATCAAGAAAAATACCTCATTTTAGTAAATGCTGGCTAAGGCAGAATACAGGCCTGTATTTTACTAAACATACACGTTTTTTTATAAGAACAAATTATATAAGAACATGAGGCTTCAAAAGCTAAAATACTAAGAACAAGTTAAGAACATTTTTAGGCTCTGCGGACTCTAAAATATCCAATTTCTTTGGAAAATAGACAAAAATGCTCAACAAGTGGTGAAGATAAGAACATGTTTTAAGAATATTTTTCAAGGCTTAAAACTCAAAAAGTTAAGAACATCCGAAGGCTAAAAAATTATAGATATTTTTATACAAAAAAAAACATAGTGCTGATATCTAGGCCGTAAATTACTATCTACTATAATCTACCATTATTAATACACTCGATTTGTTCCTCTCGTACCTACAAATGAACATGAAAATTGTCAATAATTTGTCATCGTAAAGTTCATCAAAGTCTCATAAATCATTACTAAAATCCTACCTTTCATTCTCACACCTCACAAAAAACGTAAACATGTGAATATAGACAGAAAGATTTACACATTGGATTAGGTTACACGTTTTTTTTTATAAGAGCATCCAAAATTTTTGAAGCCTTCGGATGTTCTTAATTTTTTGAGTTTTAAGCCTAAAAATGTTCTTAACATGTTCTTATTTTCAACATTTTTTGAGCTTTTTTATCCATATCTTAAGAAATTGGACATTTAGAGTCTGTAAAGCCTTAAAATGTACTTGATTTGTTCATGACATTTTAGCTATCGAAGCCTTTTAGTTCTTATATAGTTTGTTATTATAAAAAAAGTGTATTATCCCTCTATAACGATTTTCTAATGAAAGTTTCCATTTTATGAAATGTTTAAAAATATTAGTTGTTGTTTGTATAACCATTATATCAAAATAAACAAAACCTTGATTAGTCTGGCAAGCATTTCGAACTATTCTGTCATCAGTTCTCTAATCACGACAAAATTAAGTTTTTTTTACCAAAATTATTTCAAAATAACACCTTTAACCCCTTAATCGTGTAGACCAAATGTTCATAAAGACGCTCCCTCCCGACTCTGATTCTCAAACGAATTGGTTTAAAACAGATCCATGTAACATCCATATCAATATCTAAATATTATACACACTTTTACATAAGAACAAAGTATACGAAGAGCCTAAGGTTTCGATGTCCCAAATTTTACACACGTAAAGGTTTGCAGATTCTTGAACGCACAATGCGTTAGAAAATTAGAGCAAAATATTCACAAAATGCTGAAAATAAGAACATCTTAAGGAATTTCAGTCTTACAGCCCCAAAAATTAAGAACCTCCGAAGTCCTCGAAATCCTCCTCATAAAAATGTATTAATCAGTAAAACTAAGGGTGTCAGTTTATTAACCATAATTATCCTCGTAATGATTCCTTATTTCTGAAATAAAATGTTGGGTCAGCAAAAGGGTATGAGTCATTTCTTTACGTCACTCATACGACTTTAAAGGATGGCTCCTTATCAAATCAAAATAAACAAAGTCTGACTCTCACCAACGAAAATAAGAAGTTTTTACCTTTTAAGGAGTAAATATTTTCAATGGATGGAAATTGACCTCATTTTTAGACCTTAACCAGCCAATCCGAGAACTTTCGGCCTTTTTAACCCCATTAGTGAACATTTTAGTTCAGAAGAAAATAAGACATTACTCTTGTGTGCTTAATTGTAGGGGGGTCATTTTGCAATTTTTGGAAAAAAATCACCCCAATATCACTTTATAATGACCCCCATTTTAAAACCTTTATGCTACGAAGTGCCAAAATTATTAGCAAGGAGTACCCACCCCCTGCTTATTCCACCCCCCCCCCTACAATCAAGCACACAAGAGTACCCTCGTTCAAGGACATGCCAATTTCTTGCCTTGAAAGTATAAAACTATGAACTATGAAAGGTTTTATCCAAAGTAAAACAAAACGCAAAGGTAAAAATATTATTAAACCGCTAGGTGATAAAACTAGTACGATGTCTGATGAAACATCATACAAAAATGCAAATTTACTACCTAGTGGTAAACTTACTACCATGGTGATATGAACCAAGCTATCTTTCTATCTTTGCCAATAAGGGATAGCTGTTGTAAAGTTGTAAAACTTTATGGGAACTTCATTCCGAGGAAAAGCTGTTGAAGTTTGCCGACTCCATAAGCTCTTTAATGAGGGTCCATTTAGAATCTATTGGTGTAAGGAATAAACAGACTGCCCCCTGCTGTTCCCTTCCCCCTAAATCATAATATCAAAAGCCTTGAAATATTCATCATTATAAATCTTTAAAAAAGAATGAATCTTCAAAAAATTTTAAGATAAGCCTTGAAAATCTCTCAAAATGTAAAAAGGCCTTATTGGCCAATAATTTTATTATTATTTTAATTATATTACTCATACGGGGCTTGGAGGGGTGGAAAGGTGATATACCTTCCCTTTTTAAAACTGACTTTCATTCAACAGGCGCTTAATATTTTCATTAGTTTGGAGGTTTAATAGCTTTAAGCTATATTGCTCTAACCAAGTCTACATAGTCTAGTTTAAACGTAAATGTAAACGGCAAAAGCAAAGCAAATTAATATGACCAAATTGGGAGAGTGGGTCAAGAAAATGTGACCCGCCCTTTAGAGACTGAACTGTTCATTAATAAGGGTACTGAAATTTATTTAGCACACTGTTAAATTGATTTATATTTGATCCAAAACCCTCAAGAATATGAGAAAAATTAGATATTAAAAAGGTTGTAGAGTTACATGTTTGTTAAAGAGTAAAATCTATTCGTATTTATCCGATATATTGTAATACTTGCGTAAAGCTGAAAAACGACACCCTGAGATGGAGCTCAGAAGATAGGTATAAATGGAAAAAAATGAAAAATATAAATTTCCTTCCTTCGCAAGGTGATAAAGCCAATGTTTGTAAATAGAAAAAGATTTGTAGAACTAGCTGTATAATCGATTGCGCTATATCAATTTCAAAATGTGTATCTTTCAAACTATTAAAAATCTTTTTCACCTAACTAACATTGTTTTGCTACTTAAAGAACCAAGGTCATACGCGACGACTAATTCTGTTCTGAACGTCGCGATGAGGCTATCGACCATTCTTTTGCTCACATTAATCCTAGTAGTTGTACTACTTATTTCATCAACCGAAGCAAAGAAAAGAAAGCGTAAAAGTTATCACCCAACGACTAAAAGAAAAAGCCACCGCCATCCCACTACTAAGCGAAATCACCACAGCCATCGGCACACCCATCCCACAACAAAACGCCACAGCCATCGGCACACCCACCCCACAACAAAACACCACAGCCATCGGCACACCCATCCGACTACAAAACGCCACAGCCATCGGCACACACATCCGACTACAAAACGTAAGAGTCACAGGAGTCGTAGAAGTCATCGTGGCAGTACTCGCAGAAAGAAAAATAATTGCATCGTCTCAGGTACTTAGGGCCACAACTTTTTCTTAACTTGAATGCAATTTTCCTATTTCTACAAATCCGAGAGGGCTCATAATATTAAGGAGCAAGTGCGCTAACGTTTTTGTCCTCAAATCTAGAGAAATTCTAAGTGATTTTTAGCCTGTTTGAAAGATTTTTAGGTGTACTTTGTTGATACTGAAATTCCGGTGTGACACTCAAGCAAAATGGGTACAGGGGCGTGACGCAGATCAGAGTCCACCCCTCTCCTTTTATACGCCCCTCGAATAAACACCCTTCCTAAAACGCGAAAAATTCTAGGGACGTTTATTCAAGGTAATATAAAAAACTTTAAATGTAAAGCAGTAGATATATAGAACAGAAAAATGAAGTGATTGCTTGTGTAGAAATGTTGGTCATCTTTACGTGACATCAGCATACACAACATTAACTAAAATTTTTATCTCGATACTTTTTCTAAAAAGATTCGATGAATCCCCTTTGACGAGTCAGTCTTTAGAAATTACAATCTTTAGGTTTCTTGGAGCGAGTTTAGACCTCACTAGGTGTAGAGAGCAAAACATAATACACCCCCTTCTCACAGACTCACTTGGACCCTTCCCACTGGAAAAAATTCGCCAAAAATTCGCCCCCAGTGGAAAAATCATCTACGTATTTTTGGCCCACTGAAAATAATCAAATAAACTAATCCTCACTGCCAAATATTATGCTATTTTATTTGTCCCATCCTCACTAAATTTTCTGACTTGAAAACAAAAGAATTGAAATCCCCAGCCATGGAAATATCAATTCCCATCGAGTTTCAGCCCGTTATTTTTATCCCCGATGGTTGAAAAAATTCTCCCGGGTCTGTGCGAGACGGGGGTGACATAATAAGACCTCTCTCTCTCTCTCTTTATTTCTCAAATCTAGGTTGGAGTCAATGGTCATCCTGTTCATGTTTAACTTACATTGAACAAAGCAGATCAAGAATTATAACAGACCCTGGAAAATACTGTCATGTTTCTCTGAAAGAGACAAGAAAGTGCTCTCAAAAAATTCAATGCCGTTGGAATGAAGGCGTTTATTGTTATCCAAAGACTGGGAAATGCAAATGCAGGAAAGGACATGACCGAACAACAGGTGAGGTTTTATACACTCGTGTGTCACAGACCCTTGGGTCCCAGCACAACTGGAACATTTGGCAAGAATCTCGTCTTCGTTGGGAAAAATACCCTTGAAAATCAGCCCCACCGGGAAATTGACTTTGATTTTATCCCCATTCGAAATTAAATGTTTAAAAATTGCAATCCAAAACTTTTAACCTTGGAATTTTTAACCTTGGAACAATAGAATTTTTATCCCCAAGCGGATTTCAATTAGAAATGTTATCCCCATTGTGGGAAAGATTTTCACTGGGCTGTGAAACCGGGGTGTTATTATCAATCAAATATCTCAGGAATAACCGAGAAAATTCATGCGTCCGAACAAAGTTAAGTAGTAAAGTTATGATAGGCTCGGGAAAATCTATGCAGGGTACAGCATCTTTGTATCAAAACGCATAGATTTGCAGATTTTTGGAACAAGCTTTAGCTAGATACTCTAAGACACATATAGCATCAACTTAATACATGAATGAGGATGCATTCTCCTTTTAAATTTCATTCAGTATTGTATTCCATTCATTTCAGCAACAACCTGTGTGGATATTAATGAATGCTTGAGATCACCTTGTCGAAATGGGGGTGCTTGTATGAACAGAGTTAGCTCATATTATTGCCAATGCCCTAAGGGTTGGACTGGAAGGAATTGTGAAACCAATGTCAACGAATGTCAATCATCTCCTTGCCAAAATAACAGAGTTTGTGTTGATGGTATCAATGATTATACTTGCAAATGTCAACCTGGATTCACAGGAAAGAATTGTGAAACCAATGTCAATGAATGTCAATCAACTACTTGCCAAAACAACGGAGTTTGTGTTGATGGTATCAATGATTATATATGCAAATGTCAACCTGGATTCAAAGGAAAGAATTGTGAAACCAATGTCAATGAATGTCAATCATCTCCTTGTCAAAACAATGGAGTTTGTGTTGATGGTATCAATGATTACACATGCAAATGTCGACCTGGATTCAAAGGAAATAATTGTGAGACTAATTTCAACGAATGTCAATCATCTCCATGCCAAAACAACGGAGCTTGCGTTGATGGTATCAATGATTATACTTGCAAATGTCAACCAGGATTCACTGGAAAGAATTGTGAAACCAATGTCAACGAATGTCAATCATCTCCTTGCAAAAACAACGGAGTTTGTGTTGATGGTATCAATGATTATACATGCAAATGTCAACCTGGATTCAAAGGAAAGAGATGTGAAACCAATGTCAACGAATGTCAATCATCTCCTTGCCAAAACAACGGAGTTTGTGTTGATGGTATCAATGATTATACATGCAAATGTCAACCTGGATTCAAAGGAAAGAATTGTGAAACTGATGTCAACGAATGTCAATCATCTCCTTGCAAAAACAAAGGAGTTTGTGTTGATGGTATCAATGATTATACATGCAAATGTCAACCTGGATTCAAAGGAAAGAATGTGAAACCAAAGAATTGATGTCGATTCAACGAATGTCCAATCAATCATCTCCTTGCCAAAACAAAGGAGTTTGTGTTGATGGCATCAATGATTATACTTGCCAATGTCCAGCTGGATTTAAAGGAAAGAATTGTGAAACCGATGTCAACGAATGTCAATCATCTCCTTGCCAAAACAAAGGAGTTTGTGTTGATGGCATCAATGATTATACTTGCTAATGTCCAGCTGGATTTAAAGGAAAGAATTGTGAGGTGAACGTCAATAGTTGTAAACCAAGCCCTTGTAAAAACCAAGGAATATGTCAAGAAACAAGTCAAGGATATAGCTGCACCTGCTTAGTCGGATGGCAAGGGAAGAATTGTGAAACGAAGATTAACCCTTGCACTTCGAAACCATGTGAAAATGATGGGATCTGTTCGGTCAAAGAGAACAATATTTATTTCTGTCAATGCAAAGATGGTTGGTCTGGTCAAAATTGTAAAGTTGAGAGAAACGAGTGCGATTCGTCACCTTGCGTGAATGCGTTTCAATGTATCGATGGTAAAAATGATTACACTTGTGTTTGCAAACCAGGATGGGAAGGCAAAAGGTGTCAATACAACAAAAACGAATGTGCTTCATCACCGTGTGTCAATGCATTTACTTGTCAAGATTTGTTGAATGATCATCGATGTTTCTGTCGACCTGGATGGAAGGGAAAGAACTGCGACGTTAATATCGATCCATGCTTTAAAAATCAATGTCAAAATAATGGTTCTTGTCATGCTATTGGCTCTGGCTATCGTTGTATGTGTCCTAATAGCTGGATTGGTCGACATTGTGAGAAAAAAGCTTCTTGTACGCCAAATACTTGTTCTGGTAATGGCAGATGCCTAACCAAAGCCGGTGGATATGTTGAATGTTTTTGTGATAAAGGCTATCGAGGGAGATATTGCGAATTCGAAAAAGGCGAGGAATGCTCAAAATCTAAGTAATCTCCCAAATGCTGCGTTAAATAGTGAAATGTTCTTTTTGTAACTTTTTGATCTTCACACCTTCATCATTAATAGAAGCTGAGCTAAACATTTCGGTTAATGTTAATGTTAATGTATATATTCTTTAAAGTCGAAAAATGTGTACAAATCTGTACTAGCTTTAAAGCTAATAGAGTTTGACTGCCTATTTTACAAAATGAATCATTCATCATCATCTGTTAATGCCCAATCGCTGACGATTTCTTCCGTAGAGCATTTTGGTTTATAATTTGAAGATTTTTGTTCGGTTTTTTAATTTCTTAACGATGCGTAGTTTTGTTCTTGGGCTTCCTCTTATGCGCCAGTTGAATCCTTTATTGTTATTTATCTCCTTGATCTTTTTCCGTTCGTTGATTGTGAAATCTTCCGTTATACTTACCTGAAAAAACAAGTTTCTTTTAGCATGTGTAAAGTCTTCATGATAATATCTTTTTCATGTTGACTCTGCAGGGTGACTTTCAGAGGACGGCCCATTCTTTGTTTTTCTGTCTCCTAATCTGTGGTGAGTAAGCTTGATTTCAGGAACATTGATGTCATCTAGGAGTTCTCGGAACCGAAATATGTTATATTTTTTCCCATTTTCTTCTTCTTCCTTATCTGGGCCTGAATGTTCGAGAAACCCGTGAACGATCATATTCAGTTTTCTAGATTCTATGTCTCTTTTTTCACTTTCTTCCTTCCGTTTTTGTTCTTCGGCAGATTCAAGTCTTTTTTTTGCTTCTTGGTAATCTCCGCGTAAGTTTTCTTTGATGTTTCCGTCATTATTTCTGCTGTGTGCTTTATTTCCTCCTTTATCATGCTTCTTGTCTTTTCCTCCATTTCTTGTAGTTTCCTGCCAGAAAGGTTCTGAGGTCATTTTTGATGGAATCACGGGTTTTTGTGTTGGTGTTGACCTCGTTGTTCGTCGTTCGTCGTCTTTCTTTTTAAGTTCATTTTGTATCATATGTTGAATGTTTTTTCCCACTTTATTTCTTAGGTTTTTCGTTATTCGTACGCAGTTTGAACATAAGTAATGATCGTTGTAAGATGTCACGAATATTTGTAGTTGATACAGGGGTAACTGTGTGCACTCATAATGAACTGATCTTTTACATTTTTTGCATGTTAAGCGATCCAGGTCTTCGTCTTCAGTACATCTTGACGGCTTGCAAGCTTGAGGGGGTAAGGCTGCTTCGAAAGGCTGATCTTTATCCATTTTGATGTTATTTTCATGAATTTGATGTTTTTATTTGTTTTCAGCCATTTTTTCGAAGAGCGTTGAGTCGAGTGAGAATGTCTCAAGAATAGAAAACTTAATATCAAAAAACCTTTTTTTGTTTTTTTTGCAATTGCTTTTTATTAACTTAAAGGTTTTGTGTTTGAATAACAGTGATATCGTTTGCTTACTCATCAATTTTAAGTCACAAGCTTTTTGGAATATTGAATTGACACGGATGTGGAGCAAGATTGGTCAGAGAAAAGAAAAACATTTTTTTGCTCATATCAGCACAGTAAAACAATAGGCAGACACTGTCCTGGTATAAAACATGTGTCTCATATGAAATGGAAACACTTATGTAAAAACAAAACCTTAGGCTCGTAAACTCACTTAGTTTCAGATATTCATTCTTTGTCTAGATCCATGCAAATCGTCACCGTGTGTTCGAGGAGTTTGTCACAAGAGTGGTCCATTGGATTACGTATGTGTTTGTCCAAAAGGTTTCAATGGATTGAACTGTGGAAAAGGTTAGTGATTAGAAGATTGGACACATGTTCTATTAGGCTTTTCCAGAAAAAACTTTACCCCCACTGTTGAGGATATTGATTTTTCGAAGTATCGAACTCCCTGGATATCATCTCTTATAAAGATGCTTACCCCCTGGATCTCGTATTTTCAACTTGAAAAGACACTTTACCCCTGAATATCCGCTCCCTTGTTGACATTTATTAACCCCCTGGATATCCACTTTTGAACACAAATTAGATATCCAATATCCTCAGCATGGGGGGGGGCACGGACTATTTCTGGAAAAGCCTATCGTCATTCTCTCAAAAGGATGGTTGAGAAGGCAGTTCTTTTAAATCCAGGGATTGAACCACTTATTGGGGACAAGCTGCTTTTGTAAGGCTTTTAATCACATTGTATCTTTTTCCGGCCAATATCACGTGAAAATATATATATCATATTTTAAATTATTTTACCGACCACGCCACCCATGGCTGTACGTACGTCACTGAAATTTTGCTTTTTTTTACTAACTTTCTGTCACACTTAAACCATACAGTAATCCAAAAAAATACGTACACTCCCTTCTCACAGAATTTTATCAGGAAGTGGGGATAAAAATAACGGAACAAAGCTCAATGGGGATAAATTTTCCCGTGTTTTTAAAGACTGGGGATTAGAATTCCATTGTTTTCTAGCCAGAAAATTCAGTGAGGATAGAAAAAAACCACAATATTTTGCAGTGAGGATTTGCTTATCCGATTATTTTCAGCGGGAACAAAAATTAGAGTATAGTTTTACATCGGGGACGATATTTTGGCCACTTTTTCCAGTGGGAAGGGTTCGCAGTGGGTCTGTGAGAAGGGGGTGTATACCTACGTCAACTCAACCACTAAACACTTCTATATTGTCCTCACATTACTTCACGTAGACTGTGTGATTTTCACCAAGACCGTGTATTTATGTTCGAACAACTAAATCACGTGTATCTGATTCCCGGTGGGTGGGGGGTACTACCCTTGCCGACCTACGGGTGTGTGTGTTTATCCAAATTCCTCCAAAAAGGTACCCCGAGAGGGACTGGTTTTTCTATTTTGTTGTTTTTGCAATCCTATCGGGGACTCTTGCATGGCCTCCGGCGTTTGAATCGAATTGAGGGGGCCAAAAAAAATATGTCGCCCACCATGGTTGGGCGACGAAGAAAATTTTCGACTTTTTACCCTTATTTCACCCCTCTAAACGGTATATATAAGATTTTTTAAAGTAAAAAAAATTACTTTGCAAAATATTGAGGGGGCCATAGCCCCTGCCCCCCGGTACCCCTTTTTGCCCAAGTACCCCCCCCCCCCGGATCTGATTACTTTTACCCATTTTAACAGCAATAATTTTGGAGTTGAAGTTCTCTCTATCGGGGAATAGGCCTGGAAATATTCGAAATATTGTCGGGAATAGTGTTTCAGAAAATAGTATTGTATAAATTTCAAATTTCCGTGTATAGATTGTATTAATTGAATGTTTCTTTTTTGTTTTTCCAAATTTCAGCTTGTTCATCTGGTGTATGCTGAGAAGAAGAACTTACACATTGTTATATAATATTTTGTGAAAGTTATAAATCAATATAAAGTTTTGTATAATATTTTGTGAAAGTTATAAATCAATATAAAGTTTTGTCAAATTTAATCAAAATTGCTGATCATTTCTAATAGTAGGGGGCATAAATAGTCGATAGATATAGTCGATTTCTCGAGAAAATTAATGTCAAAATTCTTAAAGGAAGAGATTTTGGCGGGAATTCAATTTGGCGAATGAAGGACATTTTTTTCCAAAAACACCATTAAAAAAGTAAAAACCTGTTTTAAAACCTGAAATAACACACATTCGGGGGAATAAATAGAGCCATTTAAATTTGGCAGGAATTTAATTTGGCGGGTGACGGAAAAAATTAAATCCGCCAATTAAGTTCCCGCCAAAATTCCTGCCCTTAAGGTACGTCATTTTCGGTCGATTTACTAGAGTTACGTTGAGAAACAACTTTGTTTCACTTAAAAGTCCCCTATATCGTTTTTTGAGAGCTTTCGATTAGAATACAGTAAAACCTCCAATTAACGGACACTCTAAAAGGCGGACACCTCTGATTAGCGGACAATTCTATTTTCCCCAGTCATTTCCTAGTCAAATCCTCATAAAAAATTTTCCTAAAGGCGGACACTCAATTAGCAGACACTGTAATTAGCGGACAAAGATTTTTGCACGAAATGGTCAAAACCCTACTTTTTCCTCTCTAATTAACGGACTTTAAGAAATTAGACAGGATTGATTTATCCAAACTAGTTATTTCTTGAACACTTCAAAGTTTCATTGAAGAAATTACTTATAGACGTTTGGAGCCTTAATTATCCAGTCACGGTGAATTTTCTTACATCATAAAAATGATAAATTACAAGGACCTCTAAACTACTATGATTTAATATATACTGAGATTTGAAACAATGTCTTACCCCTAGAGAGACTTTTTTTTACAAGTTTTTCTCTCGAAATCAAAACTAACCCTTCGAGCATCTTGGGGAGTTGCCCCCCCCCTCCCAAAAAATATAGAAAATTTTCGATAACTTTTGAAATCTTTATTCAATTAGGTTTAAATCAGCCATTTATTTTTTTTTTTTTCAGCAATTTTTTTATTTAATTGACTTGAAATTTTGAAAGTGTGCATCAAATATGAATTGTCATTTTTTTTTCACAATAATTTTTTTTGCTCAAATCTTTTAAGGCAGCTCCACGTGACATGTTTTTTTAGGGCAGAGGGTAAATCTTTTGCCCCCTGTTGGTATAGTGTATTTTACAGACCGGCCCAAAATTGCCATTTTTTGGCTAAACAGCCCTAGCATACTGTATCTAGTGATTTGAAAATGCTATTGACTTGAAATTTTATCAAGTGTTAGATATTGATGATACAAGCTTACAGCAAAAATTTCAGCAAAATCTGATGAGTGGTTATGCTGAAAGTGAGCACTTTAGGTAAAAAACGGACCGGTCTGTAAAATACCAACCACCTACGCGACTAAATTGAAACTTTGCACACTGTCTTAAATGGTCAATATCTATCACTGGTGAAAATTTTCAAGAATAAAAAAAAATTAAAATTATTAGAGTAATATTTAACATTGTTTGAAAAGCTGTTAGTAAATTGTTGTAACAATATTCGAAAGTGCAAACATTGAAAAATGTTAATATTAGGGTAAGGTTCTAATCATAAAGCTTCTGCAGAAATTCATTATAACGTTTGAAGCAAAGAAGTGACATTTCTTATGACTTACGAAGCTACGAATAAAGTATGAAATTATCAAAGATTTTTGTGATATTTTTGGTTTTGTCAGTGTTTCTGTACACCATTGATGGAAGCAGCAGAAGAAGTAGGCGAAGCAGTAGGCGGAGTAGGCGAAGCAGTAGAAGGGGTTCACACGGAAAGAAATGTGTGTTATCAGGTATAAGTTCTCTACAATTTTTTTTTTGGTCATAGTTTAGCTAAAATGAACATGTAGACTTTCAGGTAATCGCGCCCCACATATTTTGAATTTCGATTATCATAAAAAAGATATTTTTATTGCTTGTTCATCACAAGTAGAAACTTTGTTGGTTAATCGAGATTTCCGTCGTTCGAAGTGGGGTTCAAAAAAATTTTCCTTTACAGATTTTATTTTCCCATAAGACACATGTTTCCTATCAGGATGTTGTCTATTTATTGTTATAATTGTGCTGAATAAACAAAAAATGTTTTTCTTTTCCTCTTTCTGGCCAACCTTGTTCCACATCCGTGTCAATTCTATTTGAAAAAGCTTGTAATGAGTAAGCAAACGATATCACTCATATTTAAAAACAAAACCTTTAGGACCTAGTAACAAAGAAGAACATAAGTCCGTGAGGCCATTGCAAAAAACATTTTTGTAAACACAGGTCAGATTCTATATACAAAACTATATACAATAAAAGGCAGTAAAAACTGATGCGGAAATATGGCGTTCTAAATCTAGATCTACAAAAAGGACAAAAAGTGATATAGTAATTGTAGTGTGTTATATACCCTGCCTGACTGAATCGTTTATCTTTTTTACGAACTTTTAAGCCTGGAGTTCATGGTCATCTTGCTCGTGTTTACGACCAGTAGAACGATCAAGATCAAGAATCATTGTCGACCCTGGAACATATTGTGATGAGAGATTAACAGAGAAGCAATGGTGCCCTTTAATTTGGTGTTTTCCGGCCCTCACTGGAAAATATTGTGATCGAAATACTGAAAAATGCAAATGCAGAAGCGGATACCGTAAGTCTAATTTTCAATCTGCTCTATAGAAAAAGGTTCAATTCCGGGGCAAAATGTCCGTTGACTTTTCAAAAAGTCCTCTTCCTCAGGGAGGGGGGCACTCAGGCAAAATTGAGTAGAGAGACGTGTCGCTTTTCAGGGTCTCTTATTTAGGCTCTGAAGATATCTAACAAATTATGGTAGAAATTAGAAATTTCAAACTTTCCGTTTACTTTTAGTTATTTTGGCCACTTTCAGAAAATAGGAAATTTTTTCGATTTTTCTTTCTGAAAGGGTCCCGAATTAACTTTTCAAACTCCAGCAGCACGTCCCGTCCGACACAGCCGTCAAGATCAGTGACCGCCCCCGGTCCTCTCTCCTCAATACTGTGTCACTAAGCTTCTACACACGCAACATGAATTTCCCTAAACACCAGGCAATATTATTGAGTAATCCGGGATTTTGTCTGCGAAACCTTTTTTCTCATCTTCAGCATAGATTTAAGATTTGAAATTGGTATAATGAAAACCAGCAAATAATATTATTATTGAGATTTCTGAATATTGTTTTCATTTTTTTCCTTTTCATTATAATTTCTAAATAAAATTTTTTTTCTCAAAAACTTCAGTGTTTAAATTATCTAATAGTACCTTAAACTATTGAGAATGGGCTTTCGCATGCTCACGTACCATTGTATTGCTTTCTTCTTATTCCACGTTTCAAAAAAAGGTGACTACATACAATTCAAATATAAATTTTTTAGAGCCGGACTGGAGAAAGGTATGTAGAGATATTGACGAATGCAAGAAAGCAAACCTCTGTAAAAATGGTGCAGAATGTCACAACACAGAAGGTTCTTTTACTTGCAAATGTCAACCTGGATTCAAAGGAAAGAATTGTGAAACCAATGTCAACGAATGTCACTCTTCTCCTTGCCAAAACAACGGAGTTTGTGTTGATGGCATCAATGATTATACATGCAAATGTCAAACTGGATTCACAGGAAATAATTGTGACACAAATGTCAACGAATGTCAATCAACTCCTTGCAAAAACAAAGGAGTTTGTGTTGATGGTATCAATGATTATACTTGCAAATGCCAGCCTGGATTCAAAGGAAAGAATTGTGAAACCAATGTCGACGAATGTCAATCATCTCCTTGCCAAAACAACGGAGTTTGTGTTGATGGTATCAATGATTATACTTGCAAATGTCAACCTGGATTTACAGGAAAGAATTGTGAAACCAATGTCAACGAATGTCAATCATCTCCTTGCCAAAACAATGGAGTTTGTGTTGATGGTATAAATGATTATACATGCAAATGTCGACCTGGATTCAAAGGAAAGAATTGTGAAACCAATGTCAACGAATGTCAATCATCTCCTTGTCAAAACAATGGAGTTTGTGTTGATGGTATCAATGATTATACTTGCAAATGTCAACCTGGATTCACAGGAAAGAATTGTGAAACCAATGTCAACGAATGTCATCCATCTCTTTGCCAAAACAACGGAGTTTGTGTTGATGGTATCAATGATTATACTTGCAAATGTCAACCTGGATTCACAGGAAAGAATTGTGAAGCCAATGTCAACGAATGTCAACCATCTCCTTGCCAAAACAATGGAGTTTGTGTTGATGGTATCAATGATTATACTTGCAAATGTCAACCTGGATTCACAGGAAAGAATTGTGAGACCAATTTCAACGAATGTCAATCATCTCTTTGCCAAAACAATGGAGTTTGTGTTGATGGTATCAATGATTATACTTGCAAATGTCAACCTGGATTCACAGGAAAGAATTGTGAAACCAATGTCGACGAATGTCAACCATCTCTTTGCCAAAACAATGGAGTTTGTGTTGATGGTATCAATGATTATACTTGCAAATGTCAACCTGGATTCACAGGAAAGAATTGTGAAACCAATGTCAACGAATGTCAACCATCTCTTTGTCAAAACAATGGAGTTTGTGTTGATGGTATCAATGATTATACTTGCAAATGTCAACCTGGATTCACAGGAAAAAATTGTGAAACCAATGTCAACGAATGTCAACCATCTCTTTGCCAAAACAACGGAGTTTGTGTTGATGGTATCAATGATTATACTTGCAAATGTCAACCTGGATTCACAGGAAAGAATTGTGAAACCAATGTCATCAAATGTCAAACAAATCCTTGTAAAAATCAAGGTATCTGTAAAGAAACAAGTCAAGGATACAGCTGCACCTGCTTAGTCGGATGGCAAGGGAAGAATTGTGAAACGAAGACCAACCCTTGCACTTCAAAACCGTGTGAAAATGAAGGAATTTGCTCAGTCAAGGAGAACAATACTTATTTCTGTCAATGCAAAGATGGTTGGTCTGGTCAAAACTGTGAAGTTGAGAGGAACGAGTGCGATTCGTCACCTTGTGTGAATGCATTTCAATGTATAGATGGTAAAAATGATTACACTTGTGTTTGCAAACCAGGATGGGAAGGTAAAAGATGTCAATACAACAAAAACGAATGTGCTTCATCACCATGTATCAATGCATTCACTTGTCAAGATTTGTTGAATGATTATCGATGTTTCTGTCGACCCGGATGGAAGGGAAAGAATTGTGACCAACAAATTCCAGGTGATTGTTATGTTTTCACACTTTTTTTTATCTGGATGGGGTTCGAATACTTACCCAATAGAATTGATGCTTAAGCCCCTAATGTCAAACATAATAATAGGATCCATTTAGCTTTTATCTTCTATTTCATTCCTTTGATCAATTTTGGTCATGAATTATTATGTGGCAAGGTTTGACCGCTTGACAATGTTATCCTTTTTAGATAGATTAGGCCAACTTTAACAGGAAAGGAGGAAAATTTTGACATCTTTGTACAAAGAAAATATAGAACTTTGACGTGGATCCTTAAATAAAACATCAAGATTGGTAAACTGGTTCAGAAAGTATGAACATTCCAGTTTTGCCTGTAAAGGCTTATAAATGACGTCATGAAAAAACATTAAACCTTCATAACTTTTGATGTTTTATACCTGGATTTTCATCAGAATTTCATGCCCACTGGTACCATCATGATTTTAAATATTTTCAAAACAAAAAGGATAATTTTTTCCAAAACACCCGATGACGTCAGTTCACAATATAGTTTTAATCCGTACCCAAATTCCCTGCTTTTATCTGAAGTATTGTCACGTACAGACTCCACTACTGTCTTCGATAGTTTGGAAAAGAAGATTATATACTTGTACGTCTCACGAACGTGGTAACATCAAATTTTTAAAACAAACATCTTAAGGTATAAAAAATGGGGGCTTGCAAAAAACTGAACATAAATAATAAAATATAAATAAAATGGCGGCATAAGGAAGCAATATTTGAAATCCTATTGCACATTTCATCAACTTTCATCCAGCTTATGACCAACGTATGGATGAGACTGGTTTTTTTGGGGCACGTCGAGGGGGTGCGAACCCCCCTTGTAGATACTTTGTGACTGTTCTATAAACGTTATCAAAAGTTCTTAATAAAAGGATTAGAAACGCCATACCTTCCTTGACGTTTTATTCATTCTTTGTCTAGATCCATGCAAATCATCACCGTGTGTTCGAGGAGTTTGTCACAAAAGTGGTCCATTGGATTACGTATGTGTTTGTCCAAAAGGTTTCACTGGATTGAACTGTGGAAAAAAGTAAGCGTATTCATTAATAGGCGGTTTTAGACCATGTCGAACTTATCAGTTGAAGAAATTTATAATACACCTTTTCGGCCCACTAAAACCGTCCCAGTTCTATTTTCGCACCTATAAACAATAGGAAAATGTGTCAAAAAGGATTGGATCGAGTTTAGTGGGATAGAAGTGGCACGCACCTGACCGCGCCACTACGGTCGAAAAGGTGTATTGTAATTTCATTGCCTTTTAGCGAACATTGCACTCATTTGCATGTTTCCGAATTAAATATTAAAAAAAATCATTAAATCCGCCAGTGCGTATCATATTTCTATTCGAATGAATGTAGTGTGTCTAGCCGAAGCGGAACAGGTTATTTGCGGACCAAATTATTCAATAAATCTCAAAAACCCATCAAAATTATGCTGGGAATCGCTTTCTATTGATTGACTATAAAAATTTTAAAATCAGTAAGATAATTACTGTAGTTCAGAAATTTTAATAAATTTTAATCTGTTTGGTTTTATAGAACACTCAATCTCTGATGAATGCTGGAATGCACAATACAGATCAACCATGATAATGATATAAGAAATATTGTTAAAAAAATATTTTAACAGTTTTGGAAATTCAGAATACATAAAGATATCCTTAGAAAAAAATAAATGCTTTACGTGCTTGTTCAAGGGTGTTTCTATTGTCAATTGTTATGCACAGTTTTGTATTTTTTGCGCAGTTTTGTAATTTTTTGCACGGCTTTGTAATTTTTTCGCGCACTTTTGTAATTTTGACAAAAAATCTACTAAATTTTCCTTTTAATAGTAGATAAAAATGCTAGAAAAAAAAACTTAAAATTACAAGATCGCGAATTATGTCAATCGTAAATTAATAATTAGAGCGATTTATCAGCTCCCTAGCGTAAACATTTGCTGTGACGAAGTTAAATCGAGTTAATCCGAGTTTTAAGTTTTGAAATAAGGCCGGATAAGTTTCGAAGGCTTTTTTTAGAAAATGAGTTAGCTCTTTGCATCTTCTGCATCTTATAAAATTCCGCGTTAAAAGAGTTATAACTCGGTTATATATACCAAAGATTATATAATAAAGAGTTGACACAATATCTAAATTTCATATTTACTTATCGAGCACTCTATGAGGAGAAGACAAACACCCTCTACTACTACCAAGTATTATATTATACTATGTTTTTGTCAGTGGCGGCCTGGCAGGGGGTGCAGGGTGTACAGTGCACCACCCAGAAAGATCTGAGAGGGGCGCCAAAAGAGCTTTTCAAGGGGGCGCCAAAATTTTGTTCATTTTTAATTGGGCAATTTGGCGCCCTTCGAACTTCTATCAATATTGAATCAGAAGTAAGAGAAGTGTTGTGTACCCACCAAGGGTTAAAGAGAATGCTTACCCCCAAAATGAGTGATTGCCAAAATGATCAAAACTTGTTAATTCTCGCTGTGGTTTTTGTGGTCTTATACTGACTGACTTTCTCCGTTTTAGAAGATCTTTTAGGCTGTTTGACCCTTCTTACATCCAAATTTTTTGCCTGCAGCGCCAAAAATATAACGAACCCTTCCTCCCAACTTCTGAATTTTTGGGGCCTCTTTCAGCCGTTGATCTTTAATGGAGAGTAAAGTTAGACCATCTCGCGTTACAAAGATAATCCAATTGTCTCCAGTCCAAGAGAAAGTAGTCATGTTTAATGTTTGGAATTTTGTGTACTGATAAGGAGAAAAAGTTAACATAGATTAATATTTTCACTTAATGATGGAGGGCGCAAATAAGAACAGAAATACCAGGGGCGCCAATTTCATAGTTTGCACCACCAAGAAATTTAAGCCAGGCCGCTACTGGTTTTTGTGAATAGTTATTGAATTGCTCAACAAAAATTAACATTTCAGTTAGTTCTGATTGCTACGAAGCAAATGAACAAATCAGTCTTTAGAAGAAAATCAATAAAAACAATCCTTTGTTCGGAGCAACTCGAGACGACTCGGGTTAACTCATCATTGCAAGAATTCCACGTTGATCGATTTTAGCCTTCTTTTCAAGAGAATGGTTGACCATTTTGCAAGGTATGAGTATATACATCATGTGACCACTTAAGATAAGTTATTTAGAATTTACGAGTTAAAAGAGTTATAACTCGACATTACATTTTTTGGCTTAACTATTTAACCAAAAAACCATGCTTAATGATGACGCCATTTCTAATTACTGAGAAGCCAAATAAATGACACAGTCCTTCATAAAAAAAATACGAAAAGCTTATCTATTTTGGGAACAACTCGGAACAACTCGGAACAACTCGGACTAAATCTTTATTTTGGAAATTCAGCTTAATTGTATATTATATCCAAGTATCGTGAACAATGAATGACAATAAATTAAAGTTAATTGCTTATTGCTTATCATCTGGATCGCTTTCATCTTACATTCGTGTCACAAAAGCGCTTATTTATGCCCTTGAGTCTAGACTATTGGGCAGCTTTGCAATATATCAAGGACTGAAAGTGACGAACTTTTCTAAGTATTTAACGTATATTCAAATGACGGAATATGAGCGTTTAACTTTGTTAATAAGATATTCTTTTCTTTTGTACTTATATGTAGCCAAATGACCACTCTAAGCTGTTTCACCAGTTTCACGGATTTTCTTGTACATATTTATAGCCAAAAGACCCATCTAAGCTGTTTCACCAGTTTCACCAGTTTCACGGATTTTCGTGTACATATATATAGCCAAAAGAACCACTCTAAGCTGTTTCACCAGTTTCACCAGTTTCACGGATTTTCTTGTACATATATATAGCCAAAAGACCCCTCTAAGCTGTTTCACCAGTTTCACCAGTTTCACAGATTTTCTTGTACATATCTAAAGCCAAAAGACCCCTCTAAGCTGTTTCACCAGTTTCACCAGTTTCACGGATTTTCTTGTACATATATAGCCAAAAGACCCCTCTAAGCTGTTTCATCAGTTTCACCAGTTTCACGGATTCTTGTAAAAATCTAAAGCCAAAAGACCTATCTAAGCTGTTTCACCAGTTTCACCAGTTTCACGGATTTTCTTGTACTTACATAGAGCCAAAACAACCCTATAAGCTGTTTTAACAGTTTCACCAGTTTCACGGATTTTCTTGTACATATCTATAGCCAAAAGATCCCTCTAAGCTGTTTCACCAGTTTCACCAGTTTCACGGATTCTTGTACATATATAGCCAAAAACCCATCTAAGCTGTTTCACCAGTTTCACCAGTTTCACGGATTTTCTTGTACTTACATAGAGCCAAAACAACCCTCTAAGCTGTTTCACCAGTTTCACCAGATTCACAGATTTTCTTGTACATATCTAAAGCCAAAAGATCCCTCTAAGCTGTTTCATCAGTTTCACCAGTTTCACGGATTTTCTTGTACATATCTATAGCCAAAAAAACCCTCCAAGCTGTTTCACCAGTTTCACCAGTTTCACGGATTCTTGTACATATATAGCCAAATAACCCCTCTAAGCTGTTTCACCAGTTTCGTCAGTTTCACGGATTTTCTTGTACATATATAGCCAAAAGACCCCTCTAATCTGTTTCACCAGTTTCACCAGTTTCACGGATTTTCTTGTACATATCTATAGCCAAAAGATCCCTCTAAGCTGTTTCACCAGTTTCACCAGTTTCACGGATTCTTGTACATATATAGCCAAAAACCCCTCTAAGCTGTTTCACCAGTTTCATCAGTTTCACGGATTTGCTTGTACATATATAGCCAAAAGACCCATCTAAGCTGTTTCACCAGTTTCACCAGTTTCACGGATTTTCATGTAATATATATAGCCAAAAGACCCCTCTAAGCTGTTTCACCAGTTTCACAAGTTTCACGGATTTTCTTGTACATATATAGCAAAAAGACCCCTCTAAGCTGTTTCACCAGTTTCACCAGTTTCACGGATTTTCTTGTACATATATATAGCCAAAAGAACCACTCTAAGCTGTTTCACCAGTTTCACCAGTTTCACGGATTTTCATGTAATATATATAGCCGAAAGACCCCTCTAAGCTGTTTCACCAGTTTCACGAACTTATTTATTTTAATTATAGCCTTTATCTTATAAGAATTAAATCAATAACTCTTGATAGACCTTTTTGGTAATTACAAAGCAAACAAGGTATGACGTGCAATATGAGCATCTTTATTTTTCTTATAAGCATATACTTTATAAGAATCAAGTCATTAACTCTTGATAGAGGGTGATATACCTTTTGGTAATTAGTTCTTACAAAGCAAACAAGGGATGACGTGCAATATGGGCACATTTATTTTTCTTATAAGCATATATTTTATAAGAATCAAGTCAGTAACTCTTGATACATGGTGATATACCTTTCAGTAATTAGCTCTTACAAAGTAATCAAGGTATGACGTGCAATATGAGCATATTTACTTTTCTTATAAGCATATACTTTATAAAAATCAAATCAATAACTCTTGATAGACGGTGATATACCTTTCGGTGATTAGTTCTTATAAAGTAAACAAGGGATGACGTGCAATATGAGCATATTTACTTTTCTTATAAGCATATACTTTATAAGAATCAAGTCAATAACTCTTGATACATGTTGATATACCTTTCGATAATTAGTTCTTATTAAGTAAACAAGGGATGACGTGCAATATAAGTATATTCATTTTTCTGATAAGCATATACTTTATAAGAATCAAGTCAGTAACTCTTGATATATGGTGATATACCTTTCAGTAATTAGCTCTTATAAAGTAAACAAGGGATGACGTGCAATATGAGCATATTTATTTTTCTTATAAGCATATACTTTATAAGAATCAAATCAATAACTCTTGATAGACGGTGATATACCTTTCGGTGATTAGTTCTTATAAAGTAAACAAGGAATGACGTGCAATATGAGCATATTTACTTTTCTTACAAGCATATACTTTATAAGAATTAAATCAATAACTCTTGATAGACGGTGATATACCTTTCGGTAATTAGTTCTTACAAAGTAAACAAGGGATGGCGCACAATATAAGCATATTTATTTTTCTTATAAGCATATAAGAATCAAGTCAATAACTCTTGATACATGGTGATATACCTTTCAGTATTTAGCTCTTACAAAGTAATCAAGGTATGCCGTGCAATATGAGCATATTTACTTTTCTTATAAGCATATACTTTAAAAAAATCAAATCAATAATTCTTGATAGACGGTGATATACCTTTCGGTGATTAGTTCTTATAAAGTAAACAAGGGATGACGTGCAATATGAGCATATTTACTTTTCTTATAAGCATATACTTTATAAGAATCAAGTCAATAACTCTTGATACATGTTGATATACCTTTCGATAATTAGTTCTTATTAAGTAAACAAGGGATGACGTGCAATATGAGTATATTCATTTTTCTGATAAGCATATACTTTATAAGAATCAAGTCAGTAACTCTTGATATATGGTGATATACCTTTCAGTAATTAGCTCTTATAAAGTAAACAAGGGATGACGTGCAATATGAGCATATTTATTTTTCTTATAAGCATATACTTTATAAGAATCAAATCAATAACTCTTGATAGACGGTGATATACCTTTCGGTGATTAGTTCTTATAAAGTAAACAAGGAATGACGTGCAATATGAGCATATTTACTTTTCTTATAAGCATATACTTTAAAAAAATCAAATCAATAATTCTTGATAGACGGTGATATACCTTTCGGTGATTAGTTCTTATAAAGTAAACAAGGGATGACGTGCGATATGAGCATATTTACTTTTCTTATAAGCTTATACTTTATAAGAATCAAGTCAATGACTCTTGATACATGGTGATATACCTTTCGGTGATTAGTTCTTATAAAGTAAACAAGGGATGACGTGCAATATGAGCATATTTACTTTTCTTATAAGCATATACTTTATAATAATCAAATCAATAATTCTTGATAGAAGGTGATATACCTTTCGGTATGTAATTCTTACAAACTAATCAAGGTATGCCGTGCAATATGAGCATATTTACTTTTCTTATAAGCATATACTTTATAATAATCAAATCAATAACTCTTGATAGACGGTGATATACCTTTCGGTGATTAGTTCTTATTAAGTAAACAAGTGATGACGTACAATATGAGCTTTTTTTTTATAAGCATATACTTTATAAGAATCAAGTCAATAACTCTTGTTAGAGGGTGATATACCTTTCGGTAATTAGTTCTTATTAAGTAAACAAGGGATGACGTGCAATGGATGACTGACCAAGGATAAACCATGTGACTTCTCTTCTTATGGATTAATAACCGAAAAGCCGGTCTCTCTGAGGAAATATTTTCCAGAGAGACAGGCTTACTGAGGTTAATAATCCATTTATAGCCATGCAAAATAAAGTAATAATAAAGTAATAAAAGTAATTAACAAGTGTATTCTATTGTTCTACATCGTAAAAATTAACATTCTAAAGAAGTCAATTTCATAACTGGTCACTATGGGGAAATATTAAACGGCCACGTGACATCAATTATCCAATCAGTTTTCTCAAAAATGATTGACAGTTGTATTGCAGGGCTATAATCAATATTATCACAGCGGGCGGACTCAGTGGCGTGGTGGCAGGGGGGCCAGGGGGCCAGGCCAGGATTTTTCAGGCGCCCATATCGAAAGATTGACAAATGAAAACGCAAAAAAGGCGCCCCTCATCACCTCAAAATTTTCTGGCTCACTTCGCTCGCACACTCTCTTTTTTGTGTCCATAAATTTAGAGGGACGCCAAAAGCAAAAAATCTTTAAAAAGGGCGCCATGTTTACCTTGGCCACCCCAGAGAAATTTTCCCACCACGCCACTGGCGCGGACTCACCTGTGAGTTTTTAGCCATCCTTGAGTCGGCGGTTGTTACGGCGGAGAGAAGAAATCATGTATGTAATCAACAAATTTCAATCTAAAAACCCTGCAGATTTGCAAATCTTTGGACAAAGTTGCAGGAGTTGAATATCTTGTAGATGTTGTAGCAGATGAAGGTGACCAATAGTTTGTACCCATTATAACCTGGTTGTCCAAGAATAAAATCGGTAAAAAAAAATCTTTGAAGGTGGGCCAAAGGGTAGGCCAAGCGTAGGCCATACGGCCTGGGCCAGAGAGGTGGACCAGGTTTTGTTCAAACCCCAAAAAAAGTGAAGAGACTTGCTTTGGAAATTTATTCATACACGTTTTGAGAAGGCTCTGATAAAAGTACTTATTTCCCTATCCTGGTGTATGTAGCGAAGCTCAAAAACGCTAAAAAATAAGACCAATTTGAGAACAAAGGCTTTTTACTTTGTAAGAGCTAATTACCGAAGGGTATATCACAATCTATCAAGAGTTATTGATTTGATTCTCATGTAGTATGTACTTATAAGAAAAATAAATATGCTTAACTTCGCACCATCCTTTGTCTACTTTGTAAAAATTAAACATTAATATATGCTTAAAAGAAAAATACATATGCTCATATTGCACTTCATCCCTTGTTTACTTTATAAGAACTAATTACCGAAAGGTATATCACCGTCTATCAAGAGTTATTGACTTGATTCTTATAAAGTATATGCTTATAAGAAAAATAAAAATACTCATATTGCACGTCATCCCTTGTTTACTTAATAAGAACTAATTACCGAAAGGTATATCACCGTCTATCAAGAGATATTGACTTGATTCTTATAAAGTATATGCTTATAAAAAAAAAGCTCATATTGCACGTCATCCATTGTTTACTTAATAAGAACTAATCACCGAAAGGTATATCACCGTCTATCAAGAGTTATTGATTTGATTCTTATAAAGTATATGCTTATAAGAAAAGTAAATATGCTCATATTGCACGTCATACCTTGATTACTTTGTAAGAATTAAATACCGAAAGGTATATCACCGTCTATCAAGAGTTATTGACTTGATTCTTATAAAGTATATGCTTATAAGAAAAATAAAGATGCTCATATTGCACGTCATCCCTTGTTTACTTTATAAGAACTAATTACCGAAAGGTATATCACCGTCTATCAAGAGTTATTGACTTGATTCTTATAAAGTATATGCTTATAAGAAAAATAAAGATGCTCATATTGCACGTCATCCCTTGTTTACTTTATAAGAGCTAATTACTGAAAGGTATATCACCATGTATCAAGAGTTACTGACTTGATTCTTATGAAGTATATGCTTATAAGAAAAATGAATATACTCATATTGCACGTCATCCCTTGTTTACTTAATAAGAACTAATTACCGAAAGGTATATCACCATGTATCAAGAGTTATTGACTTGATTCTTATAAAGTATATGCTTATAAGAAAAGTAAATATGCTCATATTGCACGTCATCCCTTGTTTACTTTATAAGAACTAATCACCGAAAGGTATATCACCATGTATCAAGAGTTACTGACTTGATTCTTATAAAATATATGCTTATAAGAAAAATAAATGTGCCCAGATTGCACGTCATCCCTTGTTTGCTTTGTAATAACTAATTACCGAAAGGTATATCACCCTCTATCAAGAGTTAATGACTTGATTCTTATAAAGTATATGCTTATAAGAAAAGAAAATATGCTCATATTGTACGTCAACCCTTGTTTACTTTGTAATTACCAAAAAGGTCTATCAAGAGTTATTGATTTAATTCTTATAAGATAAAGGCTTATAATTAAAATAAATAAGTTCGTGAAACTGGTGAAACTGGTGAAACATCTTAGAGGGGTCTTTTGGCTATATATATTACATGGAAATCCGTGAAACTGGTGAAACTGGTGAAACAGCTTAGAGGGGTTCTTTTGGCTATATATATGTACAAGAAAATCCGTGAAACTGGTGAAACTGGTGAAACAGCTTAGAGGGGTTTTTTGGCTATAGATATGTACAAGAAAATCCGTGAAACTGGTGAAACTGATGAAACAGCTTAGATGGGTCTTTTAGCTTTAGATATGTACAAGAATCCGTGAAACTGGTGAAACTGGTGAAACAGCTTAGAGGGTTTTTTTGGCTATAGATATGTACAAGAAAATCCGTGAAACTGATGAAACAGCTTAGAGGAATCTTTTGGCTATAGATATGTACAAGAAAATCCGTGAAACTGGTGAAACTGGTGAAACAGCTTAGAGGGGTTCTTTTGGCTATATATATGTACAAGAAAATCCGTGAAACTGGTGAAACTGGTGAAACAGCTTAGAGGGGTTTTTTGGCTATAGATATGTACAAGAAAATCCGTGAAACTGGTGAAACTGGTGAAACAGCTTAGAGGGGTCTTTTGGCTCTATGTAAGTACAAGAAAATCCGTGAAACTGGTGAAACTGGTGAAACAGCTTAGATGGGTCTTTTGGCTTTAGATATGTACAAGAATCCGTGAAACTGGTGAAACTGGTGAAACAGCTTAGAGGGTTTTTTTGGCTATAGATATGTACAAGAAAATCCGTGAAACTGATGAAACAGCTTAGAGGAATCTTTTGGCTATAGATATGTACAAGAAAATCCGTGTAACTGGTGAAACTGGTGAAACAGCTTAGAGGGATTCTTTTGACTATATATATGTACAAGAAAATCCGTGAAACTGGTGAAACTGGTGAAACAGCTTAGAGGGGTCTTTTGGCTATATATGTACAAGAAAATCCGTGAAACTGGTGAAACTGGTGAAACAGCTTATATGGGTCTTTTGGCTATGTATATGTACAGTATAATCCGTGAAACTGGTGAAACAGCTTAGAGGGGTCTTTTGGCTATATGTAAGTACAAAAAAATCTGTGAAACTGGTGAAACTGGTGAAACTGGTGAAACAGCTTAGAGGGGTCTTTTGGCTATAGATATGTATAAGATAATCCGTGAAACTGGTGAAACTGGTGAAACTGGTGAAACAGCTTAGAGGGGTCTTTTGGCTTTAGATATGTACAAGAAAATCCGTGAAACTGGTGAAACAGCTTAAATGGGTCTTTTGGCTATATATGTACAAGAAAATCCGTGAAACTGGTGAAACTGGTGAAACAGCTTAGAGGGTTTTTTTGGCTCTATGGCTCTATGTAAGTACAAGAAAATCCGTGAAACTGGTGAAACTGGTGAAACAGCTTAGATGGGTCTTTTGGCTTTAGATATGTACACGAAAATCCGTGAAACTGGTGAAACTGGTGAAACAGCTTAGATGGGTCTTTTGGCTTTAGATAAGTACAAGAAAATCCGTGAAACTGGTGAAACTGGTGAAACAGCTTAGAGGGTCTTTTGGCTATATGTTTTTACAAGAAAATCCGTGAAACTGGTGAAACAGCTTAGAGGGGTTCTTTTGGCTATATGTATAAGAAAATCCGTGAAACTGGTGAAACTGGTGAAACAGCTTAGAGGGGTCTTTTGGCTATAGATATGTACAAGAAAATCCGTGAAACTGTTGAAACTGGTGAAACAGCTTAGAGGGTTTCTTTTGGCTATATGTATAAGAATATCCGTGAAACTGGTGAAACTGGTGAAACAGCTTAGAGGGATCTTTTGGCTATAGATCTGTACAGTAAAATCCGTGAAACTGGTGAAACAGCTTAGAGGGGTCTTTTGGCTGTATGTATTTACAAGAAAATCCGTGAAACTGGTGAAACTGGTGAATAACAGTTTAGTGAAGAATATCTGGCTAAAAAAGTTCGTCGCTAATTTCCGTCAAATACTTAGAAAAGTTCGTCATTTTCAGTCCATGATATATTGCAAACTTGCCAAATGAATATTTAGGGTTTACACTTCCAAAATCAGCAATATTTTAGAGAAAAAAATGCGGAGCTTATTAATAAGTTTGGCGGAATTTGATTTTGTGAAAAAGGGCCAAATTCGCATTAATTGATTCCGCATTAATTAATTTCGCATTAATTTATTCTTGCAATAATTTATTCCCTTAAGGCAAATCAGACTCGATCAAAGCAAACGTGACCCGAATCAGAAAACATTTGTGGAGCAAACTTCAAGTCAAAGTTATCTTTTAAAAGAACAAAATATTCTGAACACGAAAGTCTACATACAAACATACAGACCACGGCTATTAATATATAGATGAACAAATTACTTCCTACTAATTTAATATCCTAATTACCAACATGTAATTAATTTTGAAACTCTAATACGCAAACAGATATTATAAATCACTGTAGTGTATGTGGACAGAGTGCAAGAAAGGGAGCCATTGATGAGAAAGAAGAAAAAAGGGAAGAAAATGTTATTTGAGATTTCATGGAAGTTTTTTGTTTTTGTCCTTCTCATAACATTTACATCAGCTGTCGAAACCGAAACTCAAGGTATTTACTTGCCTTTCTTAATCTGGATCTTGGAAAACCCGGAGGGGTACAACGTGGATATGGATAATTACAACGTGGAATGGATATTTCTTCTCCCTCCCTACCTTCCTCCCTCCTTCCATTCCGCTATGTCCTACATCATGTCCTACTTTTTCACGTTTTTATAAGAAGATCAAAAACCATTTTGTAAGTATTTTTGCCTATTTTTATAACAAATCGGGTGTTTAAGAGTCCTCAAAGCCTTAAAATGTTCTTAAGATTTTGGTTTGATTTTGATTATATAGTTTTTCCTCATAAAAAAACGTGTATGTTCATAATAGCTGGAAAATTAATCGTGAAACTGAAAATTTCTGAACTTAATTCCTAAGGTAGCCTTAAATGTAACGAGCCTTTGAAACTAAATATGTTGAGAAAATATGAAAAATGAAAAATATAATTTTTAAGCGGATTCTGAATACTCTGCGCTGGCACGTATGCACTTTAATAGCGACAATATTTTCATCCATGTTTTATGAGCTTTTAAGCGCAGTTGACTAGGCAAGCAGTAGCACCAAAACAATTGTCAACCAAATCATAAACATTTGAACCCAGCCGATCTCCATTTCGTTTTCAAGAAAAAGGAATGGTTTCGAATCTTTTGGCTGAAAAACCAGGTCAAATCGTCACATTCTCCACACCCCTTTAACATAGCGTCCTTAAGGGTTTCTTCCCCCTATAATGAAGATTTTTTATCCCCATCATTCCCCCCCCTGCCTCCAAAAGTTTCAGCATAAAAAGCTGTAATTGGAGGGTGGAGGATATATTGTCCGGGGGTAGCGAAAAATCATCAAAATTTGCCTTGTCCGGGGGTAAATTTTATCTGTCCGGGGGTAATTTGGGTTGTCCGGGGGGTCAACTGATGCTTGTCCGGAAGGTAAAACCCGTTGTCCGGGGGGGGGGCAAAAGTCACTTTGTCCGGTGGTCCCATTTGATGAATTTAACGCTTATTGTTTTCCCTGAGGTAGTTCTAGTTCAAGGATAAATGGAAAGAATGGTTACTTTTAAACCATAATATTGTTGGTTGAAATAAATGAGAGAAAAACTCAGCATATGGTACTATATACACCCAAACAGTGATAGTAAAAAATACCACTAACGCTACAAAATTTTTGATAAACTTTTTCAGAGCACTTGGAGATCAAATTGTTTACCATAGCAACGGATCCAACAGATGGATATAACAGGTTCATGAAATCTGCAAAGCATTATGGGTATGATGTAGAGGTAAGTGAGACATAATTTTAACGTTGAAAGGTGTTTCTATTATCCGTAGACAAGGTTAGTGTATCAATATCCGAGCTGATACCATCCCCCCCTCGGACCAAACCATGGTTGGCCCTCACGGTGTCACTGAACTTATGCCTTCCCTCCTAATATCAAAATGCTTCTTACGGCACTGGCTGACACACAAGGTTGGTTCGACGTTGTGATAACGTTCACAACGTCCAGATAGAGGGAATCAAATATCAGTTTTCGAATTTTAAATTTAGAGTTTAAAATCAACTGGGTGATTTTACAACTGGGTACACTTATACAACCAATCTAGCAAATAAGCAAAATAACGCTCACAGTCTGGCAGAAGTAGAGTTGGCAAATTGAACAAATTCTAAAGTTGGTGTGCTTCTTGGAACCCCACTGTGTAGAGTAGCACATTGAACATATCAAAACTTTTCAAAGAGTCTCAGTAAGTTCAGCCATATCCCCATGTGCTGCGGCTTGAAAAAATCGACTTTAGAAAAGGGACGAGATGGAGTTTTCACAAGCTCTTATTTGATTTGGTTGGTCGTTAACCAGTAAGTAAGTCTGCGACCGCAGTCGGAGGCGACCCGAAGGCTCCTCTTTCGATAGCTATCTACCCGAAGGTAGGGGAGGGCGCCACTCTTTCTCCCTGGATTTCTCCACTTACCCTTGATCCTTCTCTTAATTGCTGAGCATCAAGCAGAGAGGCATCAAGTACCATTTTGGGAATCTTTGGTATGACCCGGCTGGGGGTTGAACCCACAACCTTGCGAACCGTAGCCGGATGCTCTACCATTGTACTACGGTCGCTATGATCGGTTAACCAGTAATAAAACCATTTTGTTACTTTTTTTAAAGAACGCGTCATTTTAATTACTTCAATCACCAATTATTAAAGTATCTTATAAAAACTCCATCTCATCTGTTAGAAAAAATAACATTTTATCTGACAAAAGTTGATATTTGGCCCAGCGCGCAGCGCAATGGGCCTTTAAAACACAACTGGTCGAAAATTGACTTTGTCGGGGCCTATGCGCGCAATTATCAATTGACGAATCCAGGCTAGAAATTGAATTATCTGAATTACTATTGTGCGCATGCGTAAGAAAATAAAAACCAAAACAATTAATACCTCCGATTGGTATGGTCAAATCTTTCTAATTATATAGAGATACTTATTTCAGAAAAATTAATTCTTTATTGCTCGTCCGACTCGAGTTGCTCTATATATCGTAAGAATTTACTCCTGTAAATTAAGTTGTATGGCGACCCTGCCACGGAAAATGTTGACACTACCAACACTGCAGACTTAAGACTTTCTTGTTCTTTTTCAGGTATGTGGTATGAACCAGAAATGGCTAGGAGGAGATTTATCGAAGGGGCCAGGTGGCGGCTTCAAGATCAAACTGCTAATTAGGTGTTTGAAACAGTACAAAGAAGAAAAAGATATGTTGGCTATGTTCACTGACAGGTAATGAATGGATGTCCGTAAAAAATAGATGTCCGTGAAAAATAAAAATTTCTGAAAAATGAAAAAATATTCCCAGATACCTTATTACTTCGTATCATGAATTTATTATAGACACTGGGAAAACAACGTATAAAACGGTGGAGAGCATAGCATTGTCTTTCTTTTGTTTAAGGAAACAATCGAGGATCTAGCTTTGTCCGCAAAGGACAACTGTCATGGCGGCTTGAAGTTCTCTGATTTTGAAAAATGATTAATAATCTCTTTTCTAAAAAGTTCTCTATCTTTATCTTTTTGTACTTTTACTCGCTAAAAATTTGGAAATAAATGCTAAAATACTTAACGGATAAATGTATTAAATCTGTTGTGACAAAAACATCATCTTACAAGAAAAATCAAACAAAAGGCCTAAAATGACACAGAATTTTAAGTTGGCAATATCTCTCTAACATCTTTCCGAGAAGAGCTAAGATCAACATATATGAGACTTGAGTGTCTTGGCTTCACCGTGGTATGAAAATATTTTGGAGGCTCGTGGTTGATCGGTGGTTTTATTAAGGTTAAATTTTGAAAATTTCTGGTGTCAACATTCAATTTTTCATACATAGCATGTTTTTTGTATCTTTCTTGCAACTTGAAACGTCATAACGACACGTAATTAGCAATTATTTTGATGCGTTTGCCTCTCTAAGGAAAACTTAATTTTCATTTTGGGAATTGAAATGACTACAGTATGTGGCCCCCAAAACGGCGATCAAATTTGAAATTTCTCTCAAATCTAGAGGAAAAGAGATTTTACAAAAATTTTTGCTGCATGAAAACCTTTAACATCTCTACTTTATTTCCTGGAAGTTCTTTTTCAAAGTTTTCAATTTCAACAATATTTTTCAATCGCTTAAAGATGGGTAGCTTTTTTCTAATGGCCCCCAAAACGGAGGTTTGAAATTTTAGCGATTTCTCGAGATATCTTTAAGATATGAATACAAAATTTTGACCATAGTTTTGAAATATGATTTAGAGGGTTTTGGGCATAAATTTATTTGATAAAATTTTACAGTATACCCCTGGTTGTCAAAATGCAGGTTTGGGGCCCCCAAAACGGAGGTGTAGCTAAAATCAAATTATTAAGCCCATTGGTAACAGGGGAAAAAACTATGAACATATTTGTGTTTTCCCTTAAATTTACGACCCGATGGATGTAAAATTTATGATTTTATGAAATACTTCAAGACCTTCGATATTGCAAAGTCCAAACTGAAAATTTAGAAATTTTCAAAATGACAAATTTGATTTAACAACGTCTTAATCAAGTTTTTGAAAACAAATCTCTTTTGAAAATAGTTCCATACATGTATGGAATAAGCTGTGAAAATTTTAGAAAAAAAGCTTAGCTGAAACTGAAAATGTTAAGCTTTAAAGATATTTTTATCCTATATTTTGCAAAAAAATGACAGAATTTGCCGTTTTTGCCGATTCAGCGAAAAATTTTATATATAATATGAATTTTTTGTTATAAACTATTAACTCGAGCTGATAGGAAAAGAATTCAAAGATTTTTTGCTTTTTCTCATATTTAGATTTTTCGGTTTTGTCAATACTGATTCTAGGGCTCCAAAATACTGGTTGACCTTCAAGATGCTATATCTTTTACCCAGCCTCTAAAGTCACAGATGTATTTGTATTTTCTGAACGGTATAAGGTGTAGAAAGTTTCCTATACCCCGTTTTCATAACTTATTTTCAATATCCAAGGAGCTAGAGTGAGTTATATGCAATTTTTATCTAATTTTGGTGTTAAAATATTTCCTTTAGACGCAAATATGTTATTTTGAATCCGTCTCAAACCAGTAAAAACATGCTCATTTTTAAGAATAACCATCATTCTTTCAAAATAAACAAAAATCGTTTAATTCTGATAAATCTACAAGTCAGAATCTTCATTTTAATGAAAACCTCCGTTTTGGGGGCCATCTCCGTTTTGGGGGCCATATACTGTATGTTAAGATGAAAAAAATGATTAAAATGTTACGAAAAATCGTTTAATGAAGGAAGGAGAGTGAACAATAATGTCATTACTGCGGACAAGGCTAGAACATGAGAAATCAATGAAAATATAGCTCGTTGGTTATCCAGTGTCTATAATAAATTCTTGTTCGAATAAACCCCTGGTCATTTATTAATTTTCTTTTAGGAGGGGCTTTTATTCGAGGGGGCGTTTATCAAATAATTTATAACCGAGGCCACTTTTAAAGCGTGAATTGGAACCTTATTTTTTCTTCTCATTCTTATTGTTGGGTACAAAATATAAAAATATATCAACTTGAGCCTGTAGAAACGGGTCAAAATCAATTTGAATACTAAAAGATACAATTATTATCATATATCTAAGTTTTCCTTCATAACATACTGCCTTACAGCTACCTGTTTCAAAATAAACACTCCTCCTAGAGGGGAGGCTTTCATTCGAAGGGGGCGTTTGTTTGAGGGGCGTTCTTTAATGATTTTTCTTCAAAGGAGGGGCTTTTATTCGAGGGGACGTTTAAAAGGAATGGCGTTTATTCGAAGTAATACGGTATTTACCTAAAGAACAAGGGTGCCAAATTTCAGGCAAATTATAGACCATTTTTAACATCTGCAGGCTGCCCGAAAGTATTAGCCTCGCTTTGGCGAAAAACTAATTCCGATAAATCAATACTTTTGAAAATGAAAAAAGCAACCCCCGTTGTTGACTAAAGGAACAAGTGTGCCAAATTTCAGTCAAATCAGAGCATTTGAAACCAGTCTGAAGAAAATTAGTCTCACTTCGATAGCATGGTTTCCCTAACAAATAGGAGTACTCCCCGGAGGGGGGCATTTAGGCAAAATTGGGTACGGGCCGTGCCATTCGTTCTGACAGGGTCACCATTTTACCAAAAATTCATATCTGACAGGGTCAACTTTTCGAACTCCAGCGGCACGTTCCCGTCGGCCGTCAAGGTCAGTGCCCCCCCCCCCCGGGAGTGCACATTTAAAGCGAATGGACGGACTTTCCGACTTTAATATCTCAATTCATGATATGCACCATTGCAATGTCTTCTGACATTACATCACGGACCCAACAGCTGATTAGTTGTAAGTGACGTAAAATCAGTCAATACGTCACTTTCAACCAATCAGCTGTTGGGTCTGCGGAAGACATTGCAATGGTGCATATCATGAATATTTCATTCTTTTAGTTATGATGTAGTTTTGAATCAACCACCATCATACGTATTAAAACAATACAAAGAGATGAATGCAAGTGTTATATTTTCTGCTGAAGACCTCATCTGGCCTGATCGCTCATTGGCTGTAAGTTGATTTCTATATGTTTCTATAGGTTTTGAAACACCCTTACTTTTCATTAAAACTTCAGTACGAATGCAATGTAAACGGTGAAAAATTACAGAGTATCCGGGAAAAAAAGGAGAGTATCGTTAATTGAAGGTCCTTTGTTTGCTTTGTTTTATTGCGTATTTACGGACAAGGACATACTGTGTGTAACTGAATGAATTTCAATATATTGTCACAGGCACGACACAACGGGTACGGCAGGTACGGCAGCTGCCGTACCAGATTTTTCAAAAAAAAACCGAAATTTTCTTCTTCGTCGGTAAATCGCTATAAAATCGCTTAAATTTCCTCATTCGCCGTACCAGATATGAAAAGCTTCTGTCGTGCCTGTTGTCAAGATGGTTCAATTTAGGAAGAAAAATTTCCTCGTTTCTCTTTCTTCAACGTTATGTGCAGTTAGTGGCTTTAAATTTTTTATGTTTAAAGAATGTTAATCCTTAAAAAGGTCGAAAGAGCGGCCATATTGAATTTTGTCTTAAAAGAACAAGAAACTTACATCGAACTATGCAGTGCTGACATAATTTTTCTTTCTTTGTATTTGACAGAAACATTACCCTGACAGTGATGGATACAGATATCTTTGCTCAGGAGGTAACTTTAGTTTTCATACACGCTTTTTTATGTGAGAGTGGTGTTTTTTCATTTCATGATGGATATTCTTAACTCATTTGGGGAAAATCATCCTAAAATATACTTACAGCATTCTTAGGTTATAATTCTAATTCAGACTAGATTTAACATTTAGTACATACGTCTCAAGCATAAAATGACATTTTTTTGAAAGTATAGTACGCCTTACTTGGGGGTAATCGACAATTTATAATAGACCTTATCGGAGTTTTTTATTTTTCTAAAAAAGCGATGCATTGTGGGATTGTTTCGATTTTTTAATTTATTGTTAGCTTAGTTTGGGTTCCTTCCTCCTGGCGGTATGATCTGGTGGTCCTTTTGCGGGAGGTTAGGAACCCTTAGTTTTGTACTATTTGTTCGTGTTACATATACTATAGATAAAAAAAAAAAAAAAATTGTTTCGAGTGTATTACAATAGAAGTCTCTTAGGAATTCCTCGAGGGAATTCTATTGTTAATCAACCAGAAACAATCCCACAATGCATCACCTTTTTAGAAAAATAAAAAACTCCGATAAGATCTATTGAAAATGCTCTCAAAATGGCATTCCTAGCTTCAGTTGCCAAATTCCGTGATGGTGATAAATTCAGTGCCCCAAAAACATTTTTCAGATTATGGTGTTCATTTGAAAAAGGTGTAAATTTTGTCAACGTTGTCTGTATATTTACTAACTATGTAAGAAGATAGTGTTATGATTTTAAAGTATACTAAAATATGCACGCGATTTCTACTTGCCTTTTGCTAAAAATTGACTTTTGGAGAGGCAGTTTTAGCCAATTTGGGCGGTATAAAGTCCAAAAGGGCCTCCTTAGATACTAAACATATAGGGCCCCCTAAAATATAATTTGTGTCGACGGCACTGAAATTGTTAGCATATTCTTAATTTTTTGGCCAATTTCATCATGAATATTCATATAAAGTATATTCTTATTAAAAAAAAGCATGTACCATCTATCAAAAAGTCAATTACATTATACATAGTTTGAGACTTTATTTCACCAAAACCTCTGAAATATCCTACGCAGAGCTATATTCAAAAGTTCAAGCACTTCGGGATATTTAATCCCCGGGGGGGGGGGGTACTACACCCTTGTTCGACCGACGGGGGTGCTCCGCTGAGGTTCGAAAAATGGACCCTACGTGGTACTCGAAATTTGCGAAAAAAGTGGCCCTGAATGGGACTGAAATTCCAAAATGTTCTCAAATTTTCTACTTTTTCCCCAAATTTTTCCAAAAATAGGCACCCTACGAGTGACTGATTTTTCTATTTTGGTGTTTTTGCGACCCTACCTGGGACTCGTGGAGGTCAAAAAAAGTACCTTGACCAGCGGAGCATCCCCGTAACCCATCTTGCCCTAGTACCCCACCCCCCTCCCCCCGGGATTTAATCAGCCTCAAGACGTTGAGTTGTGTTTAACATTCACACCCTAAAATGTTCACGCCCTAAAAATTAAACAAATTCTAAATATCCTAAATTTAAAAAAGAAAAAATGTTTCCCCCAAATCCCTGCTATTTATGTAGGGTACATTGGTCCCGTATCAACTATCTGGAAATTACTATTATTGAAAGATATTGAAAACCGAGCAGACGACCAACTGTATTTCACAAACATCTTCCTTGAAAGTCGGGTAAGTAATATTAAATTTAATTTTCGCAGGAACTAAATTTCGTGGGAACTAATTTTCGCTTTTTATAACCCGCGAATTACAAATTTAACTATTTTTCATCCAAAAAATTGATAATTCCGCTGCTGGCATCCACTAACGGATTCGTGCCCCAAAATAGGGCAAAACCACGAAAATTAATTCCTGGGAGATGCGATTTTTTCGGTTTTCTTTTGCGAATTCGAAAATTAGTTCCCATTAAAATTAGTTGCCTTACTCTCGGGTTCCACCCAGGACATTTTATTCCAACCCCCTGCTTATTAAGTTTTGAGATTTTTTCCAACCCCCCCCCCCGCGCTTATTCCAATCCCCCGGCTATTTATTAGGTACCCGAGAGTAAGTGATTATATTTCATTCTCAAAATTCTATTGCATTCTACTTGATACAAAAGTTTTGAACTGTAAGAAGTCACGGTTTATTGATATTTTTTGTGCATTGTAGAAAATGAACAAACAGAGAACTAATTCGAGACTGTGTATTGTTAGAGAGAATATGGCTTGTAAGAGTCGATAGGCAGAGGTCAATGTTTTTCAAAGTTTAGAAAACATTCGTGCGAGAATGGCGATTTCAGTCTTGCGGTGAATGCACTTTTTTCTCAAATATTGCGTTCTGGATTTTGACAGTAATACAATGTGTATTACGAATATTTAAACATTTTGTATTACTTACAGCATATTTATGACATTGTTTTGGACACAAAAGCCGTCATCTTTCAAAACCTAAATGGCAACAAAGGTGAGTCATAATAAATACTATTTCTATCATTTACCCCCTCGCGAGTATCTTTCCAGTGATGTATAACTTTTTAATTTGGAATTGCTCTTAGCGAGTAGCTGTTGCTGGTAAATGCGCCCGAAGTCAAGCCTCTGCAGGGATTTAACAGGAGAATGAATTTTTCATGAGGATAGATCATTAGATCATAATTAATCGAGGTTTAAGGATTTGAATGTATATGTATTCGGAGTGAACTTTGGACCAACACCCATACTTTATACACTTAGACCAGTCCTAATATCTTAAAATCATAGAAAAGTAAATATATGTCGTCCATACGGGCGGCATGAAACTTAAAGTTCTAAACAATAAACAAATCTCTTTCTTTTAATTTGAAAAGCAAATATATAAACTTACAATTTAACATGGTTGTTTTCTTGTTTTCTTGTTTATCAGATGATGTTGACATTGATTTCAGTGGCAACTCTTCGTCACCAGATACAAAAGTTGACAACAACAAGATATACAACAAACGTTTTAACACATACCCTGCTGTCATTCACGGTAACGGTCCAAGTAAACTGGAACTGGATCGTCTGTCTAATTATTTCCCAAGGGAATGGCATCCTTCTCAAGGTTGTTTGACCTGTGATGATGGAAAGTTCAGTCTGGCTGAAAAAGAGGTTGAGAATTTCATAGCTACAGTCTTTTATATTCTTTTCAACCAATAAGATTTAATTATAATTCACTAAAAGACTTTTCGTGGTGGCCCTTTCTTCATTTTCTAAGTCTTCCAATCTCAATTTAAAGGAGTTAAAACATGCGACGGCCACTTGACAACCTCCATGAGCTTTTTGTCAAATAATATTCTGAACTTAAATTTTATATGAAAAATCTCCCTCAAAATACACATTACATATAACCTTATTGCTATATATCTGGGCTAATGACTTAACATTTTCATAGAAGTTAAATATTTTAAGTTGAATTCTGACCAATCTCACAGGTTGCGAAACTCAAAAAATCTACTTGCCAACGCCTTATGAAACTCTTTTATGGAGTCTTTGAAGGTTGTAAAATTTCATAAGCAAGTTCAAGTATAATTTTCAATAATTTACATAAATTTTAACAACAATAACCATATAAACATTCACTTTACAGAGGAAACAATGGCCAGTTGTTGTGATTGGATTGTTTGTCTATCAACCGACACCCTTCGTTGCCGGCTTTTTGGAGTTCGTTTCTAAGTTGGATTACCCAAAAGACAGAATTTTCATCTTTCTTTATAATAATGTATGTATGTTTTCTTTCTCTCTTCTCGCAAACATTTGCGAGAGTTTATGAATGTGCGTTTTTAGCGACAGAAACGGTTAACGTCTAGATCCTGATCAACTGAGGACGACGGTAAACAAGCACTTTTACCGTCCTTCGATTTTGCGGGTCAGAACTACGGGTTCTTCCAAATCGCTTCAGTTATTCCACCGCCCTCGAAAGTGCAAATACATATTAAATCTGATGATCAAACCAGCCCCCGAAGCAATAAAATGTTTGTGTGCTCATTGTAAAATTAGTTTCATTTGGACGAGAACAATTAGTATATGTAATCACATTATAACGAGTGCAATTCGAATATAATTGCACGAGTGATTTTTTTGTTATTAATTTTCCGAGTCCGAAAGGACGAGGAAAATTCGAAACAAAAAAAATCACGAGTGCAATTTTCGAATTGTACGAGTTATTATGTGATTACGAGCTAATCGCACAATGGCTGTCACTACTTTTTCCCAGTAAGGAAAGTAAATTACAGAAATTACACTGTGAGTTTTGTATTTTTCTCTTCTCTTTATGTCTTTCTTTTATTGTTGCTTATTGATTTTCTTTCTCACTAAATAAATTTCGAATGCAATTAAAACGTTCGATGCAAAAAAAATGTAAGAAAAAACATTAAAATCAATTTTGTAAACATTGGCGCAGCATTGGAGAGTGTGATTAACGATTAATTGCTCTCTACAGGATGCAATTAACGATTAATTGCTCTCTTTGAAGGCGCGCCAAAGAAGAAAAAATAACTCATCGTGCGATTATGCACCTAATCGCACGATGGGTTATTTTTTCTTATTTGGCACGCCCTCAAAGAGAGCAATTAATCGTTAATTGCATCCTGTAGAGAGCAATTAATCGTTAATCACACTCTCCAATGCTGCGCCAATGTTTACAAAATTGATTTTAATGTTTTTTCTTACATTTTTTTTGCATCGAACGTTTTAATTGCATTCGAAATTTATTTAGTGAGAAAGAAAATCAATAAGCAACAATAAAAGAAAGACATAAAGAGAAGAGAAAAATACAAAACTCACAGTGTAATTTCTGTAATTTACTTTCCTTACTGGGAAAAAGTAGTGACAGCCATTGTGCGATTAGCTCGTAATCACATAATAACTCGTACAATTCGAAAATTGCACTCGTGATTTTTTTGTTTCGAATTTTCCTCGTCCTTTCGGACTCGGAAAATTAATAACAAAAAAATCACTCGTGCAATTATATTCGAATTGCACTCGTTATCATGTGATTACATATACAAATCAAACTATTGTTTAAACCAACAAGTTCTTCAAGATAGTTGATATTATGGCATAAATGTGTAACTAAACATTTTCGTTCATTTTCCCATGCATCCCATGTATTCCTTACACAGGAAGAATATCATGACAACGATATCGAACCCTGGGTTGCTGAATATCAAGAACAATACATGTCATTGACATACAAAGGACCAAAAAGTTTCATAACACCTGATGATGCAAGGACTTTGGGAATGCAACAATGTAAAACAATTTATTGTGACTACTACTTTAGTTTGGATAGTGAAGTCACGTTGTCAAATCCTAAAACACTTCAGCTGTTGATTGAACAAAATAGGTAAGGTCTCAACTGGAAAGACTGATACATGTTTTTTAGTAAGTGTCTCTATCAGACTCGCATTATGCTTACCATTCTATTGTTCTGAAACAATAGAGTTATTTTTAGGTACCAAAAAGTGAGCCTGCGCATATGCTTATAAACATTATGCTTATATATATAACAAAATACTACATTGTCACTTTTTCGGAATGCCACGAGACAAAATAACAAAATTTCAATTTAGTGAACTTCAAAGCTATAAACAAATTTTCGAGGCAGTCAATTAATCTTGTCCAAATGCTTGTTTTTAAGGACGTTCATAACACCTATTCTGAGTCAAAGAGGGAAGCTCTTTTCGAATTTCTGGGGAGCTATCGAAAATAACGGATACTATGCCAGGGCACCTGACTATTTAAGCATCGTTCGAGGTGAACGCGTAGGAGTGTGGAACTCACCTTACGTCACAAGTTGTTATTTGATTCGACGAGAGAAATTATCGGATATGGTTCATGACCCGTTTTATGCACCCGGCGAAGATTTTGACATGATTTTTGCAGCCAATAATCGGAAAAAGGTATCGCTATTGTTTTTAATACTAGTCATTCTTTTTTGTTAGACGGCCAAGTCTCTATAAATCCCTGCCATCTCCTCTCATTTCATGTCACGACTCAACCATGACACCCCCTTAAATAAAATCCTTAAAGAATTCTGTTCCCCGATTTTTTCAATTTTCTTGATGTTGGTGTGAAAACCTTTGGAGGATGAAAAAAAGTTATGTTACTAGTTTGTATCTCATGCTTCCAATGCCTCCGTTACTACTGAGGGAATCTTCATTATATTTCGCCTCTCTTACTGAAACTCTCCGAAAGTAGATCGGTTTTACTGATGAAAATTTGCAATTAGAGACTCGACGGTATATTATTTACCCCAACTTTGAGTTGTCTGACAAGTATTTCATTTGTATTTGAGTTAAGACTTTTTAAAGGCTGTCCAAAGCCAAGTTTCTTTGAAAGTAAAATCTCCCAAAATTCTGAATGACAGCGTTACTTATTTCCATACCTCAGGGTATCTTTATGTATGCAACGAATATTCATGAATTCGGACATTTGAAGAAAACAGATACATATTCGACAACAAAGAAGAATGGGGATCTGTACCAGCTCTTCGATAACCAATGGGTAAAACGATATATGATTTAAATGGGCTATTCCAGAAAAAATTTTTACCCCTACTCTTAGGTGGCAAATAAACGGCGAGGGGGGGGGGGGGGGTTCGAATAAACGGGGGGGGGGGGGCGGGGGGTTGAAGAATTTTCAAAATTTAATAAACGGGGGGACCTAATTGTCGGAGGGGTTGGAAATTGTACTTCTGAAAACCCAAAATAAGGTAAATATAGGCTACTTAGAGCAAAATAAGGGGCCTTCTCCTTGACAGCTGAAAATATTCTTAAAAATTAATAAACGGGTGGGTCCTAATAAGGTCTGGGGGGGGGGGTATTGGAAAATTTCGAAAAATTAAAAAGCGGGGGGGGGGGGCGTTTATTTGGCACCTAAGAGTATGTTAAGAGGTCTTTTTGACCAACCTGGATTTTCCACCTCATTTTACTGACTACTCCGGAATTTTACACTCGAAAAAACGACTCCCTGGATTTTTATTATTTTGAAACCACCCTGGACGTCACACCTACTTGAGGGTACAGACTATTTCTGGAATAGCCCAATAGAAAAACAAACTTCTGAGGAGCCAAAACGATACAAAGGGCAATGTACCTTAAGAGAACTTTTTTTGGTGGGAACTAATTTTCACGAACGGTCGATTAAAAAAAAAATTTAATTTTGGCGAGAACTAATTTTGGCGAACTATGAATTTTTTTAATCTTGGCGAGAACTTATTTTGGCGAATCAACGATTTTTTTAATTTTGGCAAGAACTTTATATTTTGGCGAATGACAGCGTGAATCTGTTCTATTTTGCCTTATTTGAAGTTTTTTTGTGAACTCAAGAAGTTATTTAGGCAAAATATTAAAATTTTTAATTTTGGCGAGAACTAAATTAGGCGAATTTCAAGTTCGCTCACCAATCTCGCCAAAATAAGTTCCCTTAAGGTAATGTCAATTTGATATTTGAGGGTTACAAGACGATCGTATATCTCATAAAGTAAAGTCTATTGATTAAGTCATTTTAAAAACATGATCCAACCATCATTATTCTAATTTATCTTTCAATTTTCCATAGGATTGGGAAAGAAACTACCTCCACAAAGACTACCATAGATATTTGAAACCTAATATCAAGAAGATAGAGGTTCATTAATTTTCTTCTTTTTGTAAACAGTGAGCTTTTTCGGTTGCCTGCTGAGGTTATTAAAATGGCTTTGTATTTTTAATGACGTGTAGTGCACAATTTCTCATACCATTCACATATGACTTTCAAGCCAAAATCTGCGTCGTAGACCTTTTGCTAATCTATGGTGACCAGTCAGGGAAATCCTCTTAATCAAACGCTCGACTTCTGAGATTATTGAAGCACAGAATTTTCAAACCAATTACACGCGTATTTCACTTCTTTTTTAATGTGAGGTGAACGTGTAACTGCAACCTTCTCAGCCTCGTTATTCTCATAAATGAAATTTTTCCTACCTTATAAAGAATCTTTCTTTCTTTTGCAGCCATGTCCTGATGTGTATACATTTCCATTCGTCAATGAAAGGTGGACTAAACAAATAATACAAGTAAGAGAAAATATCACATTCAATTATTTTTAGACCTTAATTGATCGAATCGTGTTCTTATGTTTTAATCAGAATCAATATGTTTTAGTCTTTATAGCTTATTAAACTTACATTGCTTTAAAGGAGATCTGGAAATTAAGTCCTCCCAGAATAAATTTAAGTTGGAAATTTGGTCAAAGCCCTTGAGAAAACTAAATTTGACGAGAAAGCCGCTTATTCGCAAAATTCAGTCAACGAGAATAATCAATTTTAAGAACGCCAATAAGAACATTTTAGGCTTAAAATTATAAAAAAATAAGCCCATCCAGACAAAATTAAGAAGTTCTCATATGAAACGTGTACAACACCTGATATCTATCCTTTTTGTTTGTTTTTACTCTTTTTATTATAGGAATGTGAAGCTTTTGGAAAATGGTCTGATGGGAAAAAAAAGGTAGGAGGTTTTTTATATTAAAAACAACTTTTTAGTAAGTTGCCTTAGTGAAAGTTGACAATAGTATTATAAATTAATTTTAAAGCAATATTAATTACGATTTTTATTACCTGCTGTACTGACTTTTAGAATAAATTGTAGCATTTGAAATGTTTTTATTATATGATTGAAAATGATGACATAAAGATCGTTGAAACATTCCTACAATATCGACTCTATTTTCTTGTTGTTTTTTATTTAAAAATCCAAGGAAATGTTTATTTTTGGGTTATGCTTCTTTTTATATATTTTTTTAATATTATAAATGTATTTCAAGTTATATAATTCGGATCATGTCGTGATTCTGGGAGGCTGGGTAGATTCTTTATCAGCTTTTGGTCAGTAACTTGACTTTCGGGTAAATTCTTTTAACTGGTCTGATAACTGGTACAAGAATCTATCCAGCGCCCACGGAATCACGACATTATCTTAAAATCTCGGTCAAAAATCTCGAATATTTCAATTAGGGAGGGGTTTTATAGACTTTTAGGCTATATTCTAAGCCCTATTGGACTATTCTTGGACTCTTGTGTTAAAACTCTACCCTTCCAACCTAATTTAGAGCGCTTCCAAATCGTTTGTGGTTGTAAGATTTCGGGTGAATTTCCCTTTTTTCTCAAATATTATGACTTTAATTGTATGATTCAATCAAAGTCAATTTCATTTATTATAAACATTTCCTTTCGCTTGGAGAAAATTCCTCTCAGTTAATTGATGTACGCATTTTTTAAATATGGTCTTTAATAAAAATATGAATCAAATTATTTCAATGTTTAGGATAAACGTGTTGCAGGAGGATATGAGAATGTTCCAACCGTCGATATCCACATGAACCAGGTCAGGCAGTGTTAAGTAAATATCAAGCTTTTATCCAATCCGCATACCCTCATTGAAGAGAAACCCATGATTGCTCTTATTTAGTTCAGAATAATTTCCTAATCAGCTTTAGAAGTATATCTTTTTCTTATAAAGTGTGTCCCAACTTTCTTAGTCCCAAAAAAGGAAGAAAGATTTTTAAAAAATCCCCGAAACTCGTTATCTAAACTGGGCTTATAGTAATTAAAATAATATTACAAGTCTTTGTTCAGTCAATAGCTATTCAATTCCCAAGATCATTGAAAAGGTTCTCGAGATTGAAATATAAAGTAAACAAGCCATAAAATTTTGCATAAATCATGACAATTGAGGATTTGACCGCTTTTTTGGGACACACTGACACTGTGCAAAAAAACAGTACGGCTAACCTTGGTGTTTGTTCATTTGATAGATTGGTTATGAGAAGCATTGGTTGCAGATGTTGAAATTGTACATAAAACGCATTGTGGAAAACTTCTATACAGGTTACAGGCCAAAAGTAAGTTCATATTTTTCCACGTTTGTCTGTACGTCATGTTTGTCATAATTAAGATTAGTTTGTTTAATTTTTACATCTTTATCTAAAAGAGAAAACAAATACAAAAACCAGAAAGTCTTAAAAGCAAAGTCAATCGACAAAATGTTACTTCAAGCCAATAGATCTAAGCTTAATTTTTATCTACAGTGTCTGGAAAAAGCGAAACAGAATTTGTACAAATAAAAATCCTCATAATTCATATCAGTTTTAATGACCTTCTTATTATCCAATTCCCTCCGACAACTTTTTTTAATCTCCTTGGGGATTGAATTTATATCAATTCAACAAAGAAATGCCACCCTTTTTCAATTATTCTAGACTTCAGCAAGATGATGAGATTTCGGATTTCTACTTGATACAAAAATGTTCCGATTTTTTTGGAAACACTGCAGATCTCTATTCTATCTCTTAGTGTGTGGCAAATATGAATTTTGTAGTCAAATACATAACAGAAGGTCAGAATTCGTTACCAGCACACCACGACACTTCTACCTTCACCATCAACCTCGCTTTGAACAATCAAAAGACAGACTATGAGGTAAACTATTTTGTTCAAATATTCCTTCTGATAACAGTTTCTAAAATGACACTATTTGGTGTTGAGAGATACACGTTTTCTTTTTATAAGAACAAACTATATAAGAACAGAAGACTTCGATGGCCAAAATGTTAAAAACAAGTTAAGGACATTTTAAGGCTTTGTAGACTCAATAACACCCTATTTCTTAGGAAAATGGTCAAAAATACTAACAGTATATATGTCTTATGAATAAATACAAAATATAGATCAAAGCAGTTACACCAAAAGAAACATGATATTAACTGTTTGTGTTGAAAAGAATTGGAAATAATGACCAAATGTTTTTAACATTTCCCCAATTTAGGGTGGTGGTGTACGTTTCACAAGATACAATTGTTCAGTGAAGGGAGCAAAAGTGGGATGGGCATTGATACATCCTGGACGATTAACCCACCAACATGAAGGGTTACCAACCACTAAAGGTGTTCGTTATGTCATGATCTCATTTGTTGACCCTTAGATTCAGATGTAAATACTAGTACGATTTTGTACATGCATGATTTGACTGATGGCAGTAGTAGGATTTTCACGTTTTTTAGTAATATTGAAGGAATTTCTTTTAGACTTTTTTAACTTGTAATAAAAACTTAATTTTGATTGAATTTCTAGCTTTTTTAATCTTTGCGTATATATATCATCACATGAAAAAATTTGAGGAAGACATAACATATTATTTGTTGTTTTACATTGTATTTCAAATTGAATATTTACAAGTTACAGGTTTTTATACCAAGAAATCCATCAAAGAATCTAAAAACATATCTCTCATATCTGATCAATGTCTTAAGATTGTTTCACAGAATCCTGTTTAATAAAGTTAAATACAAAAAAAAGTGATGTTTCGAGTGCAACATTTGCAGGTTATCAGTAAACCTCCAGAACAAAATTGTATTGTTTTACTGGAGGTACTTCATATGACCACAGACATAAGAACCATATGGTCAACCTACAAATTGACACTCTTTCAATGGATGGGAGTTATCGCCCACAAACCAACAAATGGATGTCCAGGTTTGTGAACTTATCTAAGAGAAAAAAAACAAAGGAAAAAATAATGACATCAAACAATGAACAATGAATACTCTCCTAAATACTCAGGGAAAGGGTCTTTCTCCTATTCTAACCCTTCTTAGATGGACACTGTTGAAAGGTGTTGGAGGTAGGTAAAATGTAGTCTTTTAGTGGTATTTACAGAAAGTTGAATTTTAAAAACAATCTTCATTGCCCGATGGGTTTACTTATACAAATTTGGGTACGGGGACATGCCCTTTTTTAGATTCTGAAGATATCTGACAGAGCCCTAGATTTACTGATTTTCATAATGTGTAACAGGGTCGACTTTCGGTTATCTTGGACAATTTTCAAATTCTACTTTTAGTCGATTTTTGCCACTTGGGTGAAAATAGGAAAGATTTTCAATTTTTCGTTCTGATAGGTTCCAAATTTGGCAGTGACACGACTACATTTCAGTTTTATAAGGGAAAATGAATAATTATCGTCATACCTTCCTCATCCACCACCTGGAGGTAGATTTCCCGGAGATGAAGGTCCTCCTCCTGTAATAGTAAAGAATCATTTGATTCCCAAAGTGCATCTCTTAGTTTAATTAAACATTTTCATAAGCAACCAGGTTACTGAGGCTCGAGTGCTCAAATTTTTCAAATTTCAAATCTCCTAAGTAAAAGCTTTTTTAGATAACCCAACCATGGGAAACGATAGCCCCAAAGCATAAATGATATAATATCAGGGGTGGTCAAAAACTAATTATTCAGAAAATGAGCTAGAAAATGGGAAAGTGTATATACAAATTTCTGACGAAGAAATCCAAATAATAATGAATATACATCCCTAACAGGCTTCGGCTGCTAATGAAAGGCTGCTTAAAAGTTGAAATTCATTATTAATCAGATTATGTGTTCGTGTTTGTCGAAAGCGAAATACATAGCGAACATAATGAAAGTAACTTTTTACAACTTTTTACTTTTCGAAAAGCGAAAGAAAAATAGTTTGACTTACCACCACCATTGTTTATCCTTCCCATTCTCCTTCTTGGGTTTTGTGGACCACCAGGTCTATGATGTAATAAAATTAAAATTGTTAAAATTTTAAAATAAAATTTTCAGGTTAGTATATAAAAATATATAATGGTATCTATTCAACATGTTTGAAAAACATTTTCAAAATGAAGAAGAAACAAATGACATTTTTACGGATTTTTAAAGACTTTTAGAAAAATTATTAACGTTCTAAAATGATGATTTTTAAGAATTTGATATTTATTTGTATAAGAATTTGTATATAGTGCCTAAAATTAAAAAATTCAGTTACTTACCCATCCCCAGGCCTATAATCTGATGTATAATTGCTCCCATGTTTTGTTAAATTTGGCTGAAATAAAATATTTTGAGTGAAAAAGATAAAAAAAAACTATAATATTGCTCATTATTGCTATGAAACAAAAATAAAATCTCATCGACAGAAAATTCATCTTTAAAAAATGACTTAAAAATGCCTTTTTTACAACAAATAATTTTTGACCAACAATTATTTTTTCTATAGTAAAATCTTTTACCAAAAGATCTTTAATATATAAGTTTTATCATGATTCTTTTTTAGTATTGGCATTCAAATACAATTACATGTTTTTTTTATAAGCAAGTGTATGCGCCTTGGTCAGGCTCGAGTATGCTTAAGCTTTCAAATCATCCAGACATAGAATATGCTTACTATATGATTAAGAATTATTATGCTTTTGATTCACCCAACCAAATTTTTTAATAAAATCTTTAAAATTTTGTTAATATTCGATTCAAATAGCATTTAAATTTTTGAGCAGTGGAATGTGGCTAGCCGTGGACAGCCGTGGAATGTCTTTTTTTACTTGACCACTTGCAAACCTTTTTGAATAGAAAGAGATTGACTACTTGAAATATTTCAGGCTCACATATATGCTTAGAAAATCTGCAAATCTGAGCCTTCGTATGCTTATAAAAAAAATATGTAACAAATTAACAAATTACTTACTGAAAACATTGTTTGAAAACTAAAAAAAAAGAAAATAAATTTTAAGATTTTTCACTTAAAATTGTTACTGACAGTAAATTAATGAAATATCAAAAAGACTGAAATTTAAAAGACGATTTAAAAGAAATCCATTATTTGCTTTTAAAAGGTATATTGGCTATCACCGACAAGCAGAGAACAGAGTCCTGCATGAAAATAACATATCAGTGACCTTGCAAGTCTATTTTATAGGCAATGAAATAGGTGACTTGCCTGTATCAATTTCTAAACAAAACACTTACAAAAGAACGATAAAATTTATGATGGCCCAAAATGTGTCAGATATTATCGAAATCCTCCATGGTGATCTTGAAGAGCCAACTTCCCCTATAAAAAAGAAAAATGTTTTATCAATAATTTGCTGAGTATCGCATGGATTGTCTTCTAAATTTCAACCTTTTTTGGTTCAGCATACACGATGGCCTTAATTGCATTGTCAAATAAAGAACATGTATGGATGTAATAAAATGATGTAAAAGTAACATGGGGATGTAATTAAAGTGTATTCAGATATACTTGGCAGTGGAAACAAGAATGCCTGTAATTTCTGATAGATAGTCAAATGTGATTGTGGAAGAGATGCTATATTTGAATGTATTTTTGCTTTTGGTTGAAAAATTCGCAATTCTTTGCGGTTAAATTTGCGATTGCAAAAATTGAGCTTTTTTTCTACTTATACTATAACATTCATTTTTACACCAGTTGCAGGACAGCCTTCGGAGAAGAAGGTTGTCAAATTTCAAGAGAAACAAAAAGCCCTTCTGAAGATGAAGATATGAGACCCAAAATACCCCTTTAGCACTTTTCTGTGAAATATCAAATCTCCAAAAATATTGTGAGTGGAAAAACCTTTATTATAAATTTTGAATTTTATAATTTATAATTTGGAAAGTTTAAGCTCCCAGGCGATATATTTCAAGTATGCACCCATGAAATAATTTAGCTTTTGACATGAAACTTTTAGTCATTATTGTGTGACTATGCCTTTGTAACAAAGAGGATAAATTTTATAAACTCTTTCCTATTTAGGAAAGTTTTACTTTCCTATTTAGGAAAGTTTTACTTTCCTAATTTAGAAAGTCTTTCCAAATTAGGAAAGTCACGGTAAATTTTCTAGACTTTCCTAGCTAGGCAATCATCCTTGTTGTTGCTAATACATCCTGTTGATGACTGATGTGGTTTTTTCTGAAAGCTTGATTTCCTAGTAGGTTGTGGCTTCATTACAATTATTTCGTACTTTTCAGTCTCTAGCTCGTAGTATTTCTGACGTTTTATTTTTCAACTGTTTGAATGATTTTCTGAAAGATTGCCACCACTGGGATTGGAACCCACTAAACGCAAAGTTCTGATGATCAGAATTCTAATGCTCTTTATATTGTACAAACTATAGACCAAACTATATTAAGAGAAAATCACAAAAGAGCGCTTGTTTCGAGCTCCTGACTCTAAATGATAATAACTCAATTTCTAGCCAATCTGATACATTACCACACCCAAACCACACCCATACCCAACCCTACTAGGTTGCCTGCAGGTCCTGACACTATTCCCACATACTGGATCTGAAAAATATATTTGTGGAATTTCAAAATGAGAAAATTCAAAGAAGCACTTGCAATTAAGGAACACAAAACTAATTTATTAAATAAAAAAGAAGAAATTAAACTTTTATCCAACATATGGGAAAATCTTTTATAACCATTTTATTGTCTTTTTTACTGTAATGATTTTATTGTTCATAAAAAATAACTTAATTAACTTTTTATCTAGGGAATAAAATTATTTTTTAATGAAATGTCTGAAAATGCTAGACAGTCGGGTGTTTAAGATAAAAACTGCAATTATTGCTCTTTGAAAAAATTACGGCAATTTTTTTAACGATGAAATGCTGAATCAGCAGAAAAAAAAAAGGAAATAATTGCCGTTTTTGCAAATAAAAGTTGATTTTATTATTGAACACGTGGTATTTGACACCCTCGCGATAAGTAGGCCCACTTTGCCTCGTTTAGTTTTGTTTTCAACTGGTTTTTGTTGGAAATGCAGATAGCAAAATCGAGTCATATGTAAACAAATTTACAACGGGGGTTTTGTTATCTCTTTCTGGCTGTGTTTCGGCATCGATGCAGGATCTTTTAACTTATTATTTTAGAACTTTTCATGTTATTGAGCAACGAAAAATTGAAAAAATCACTTTTAAAAACCCGAAAAACCTTTTTTCTCAATTCAATTTTACTATTTTCAAACACCTCTGACATCTTTGCCCTTAAAAGGACAACACATTTTGCTGATTCAGCATTTCATCGTTAAAAAAATTGCTGTTTTCGGCAATAATTTCCGAAAAGAGCAATAATTGCAGTTTTTATCTTAAACACCCGACTGCTAGATGGGCTATAGAGACTTTTTTTTCAAAATTAAGTTTACATAATTTTTTTTGGTCTGTTGGGACCCAAATAACACAAATCTGAGATATTTTTTGATTTTTTCAATTTTTGACAGTTCTCCAGCCTTTTTTATGCCCGAAATGGGTCAATTTCGGGCATTTTTGCCTGGATAAAAATCTAGAACCTGTTCTGTTGGTGCTACCACCCTCAAATTGGGCTTAAAGTATTCCTTGGAAAAAACTAGGATTAGAATGTAACAATTATATACCTCTACCATGTACATTGACTTCAAATGATTAGGTATTTAGGCCAAAATTGACCGAAACCAACCAAGAAAAAACGGGGTTTTGGCCGGGAAAAAATCTAAAATCTGTTCTGTTGCTGCTACAAGCCTCAAATTAGGCTTAAAATATTCCTTGGAAAAAAGTAGGATTGGAATGTAACAATTAGATAATAACTCGAGATATTGAGCTTCAAAAAGCGCAAAAACTGGACAAAATAGCTGTTTCTTGGCTGCGCTGGCTGAAAAACACGGTTTTCAAGGGTTAATATTTCGAGTTAGGGGTCAGTCACAAATCGATTTTAGGTTAGAAGAACGTCAATTGACGTATATGGGTGGGTGGGTTAAAGGTTGTTGACGTTTTTCAGAAACATCGATTTTTCATTCCATGCCAAATATTACTTTTCGCCATGTTTCTGTTTGATCGCTTCGTTTGTTTTGAAAACCAAAACAAACGGCCCTATGTTTATGTCTTTTCTTTGTTGACGGCCCGAACGGCCCTTGAATTTTTGCAGATGGCTGTTCTTTCTGTCGCTACATACTACGGAGATAATTAATTACGGAAATTTTGTGAAAAAGTTTAGAAATTATCTCCGTATCTTTTTTTTCAAATATAAACTATGCGAGCCGTAGTGAAAATCAAGATGGCTGACGAAACAGCGATGAAGGCAGTTTTTATCGATTTTCGAGGATATCAAGGTGTTTGACGTTTTTGGGTGTGGGTGGGTGGGTCAGCTTTTAAAACGTCAATTGACGTTCTTCTAACCTAGAATCGATTTGTGACTGACCCCTTAGGTACAGAAATCACCTATACTTGCAATATATTTCTAATCTTAATTTTTTGGAGAGCTTTCCAAAAATATACAACAGGTCTCCGGTTTCTCGAGATAAAATTTTTATTCATTTTAACCCTATGATTTTTGCCTGAGACCGTCATATTTGTCCGAAAATCACACCAAAGTGTCCGAAAAAAAATTGGAAACATAGTAATTTCGATTCCCCTACCCCTTAGCTTTCCAAAAATGTATAACAAGTGCTTCTAACAAAACAGTCGAGCGATTCCAAAAAATCGAACAAAATTCCCCCTACTAGCTAAACTAAAGGTAAAGCTTTATTTTAGAAATTGTTCATTTCCTGATACCTGACCTGACCACTGTTAGTTAGGATTTCTTGTATATATAAAGCTTAAAAAGAAACTGATTACTTACCACTAGAAGAAACGTATGGCATGTTGAAGAGAATCTCAATATTGATCAAGCTAAATCACATTCATTACACGATTACACTCATGCTCATGGACTGACGTTGGACTTCTAAAAAAAATTCTTTAAAAATCAAAATGATGACTCGAATTAGAGTCGTGAAGGAGTAACACGAAATTCGAAAACGAAAGGTAAACAAATGGCGCCCTTATCCGGGGCGGAAACCTTAGAGGACACGAGTTGTTGTGTGTGCAAAAAGTAGTGATGACTTCTCACTCAACCCAACCATGGATGGACCCAACTAACCATCCCGGATCCCCAGCGGATGGAAGGTGGAGATTCCGAAGTTCCAGACGACAGGTTCTTCACTTGCCATAATTTCCAGATTTCATAAAGTCTACTCTTTATTGTTTGAATGATAACCGTGTTTCGTTTTCGTGTTTAGACTCTAAATTAGAGTAAGATCCCGGGGGTAAGATTGGTAAGATTCATCTTCCCGAACTAAGATTCCACTCCATCCCACTGCCGCCACACTCTCCTGGACCCTTCATTGGACTCATTGGGACTTTTTTTTTGTTTCCTCCAAATTTTTCTACTTTAGTGTTTTTACCTGGGACTCATGGAGATTAGGTACCCTGACCAGCAGCGGAACCTTTATTCATTCATTAACATTAGAAAAATGGATGGTCGAAAATATATTTTCATCAATATATTTCAATCAATATACTATTGATTAGATTTTTTAAGGCTCAGCCTTATTCTTTAACTATTATGAGAACTTTGCAAGCCTCGTAGTTTTTTAGAATTGATGAAAATTGATAATTTCATTGACAATATTTTATTTTTATTTATTTTCATATTTTGACTTCACAAACAATAGTGAATAAATATAATGGTTTCAAAGTTTAGAAGAAAGAAAAATCAAGAAAATGACAAAAAAAAGATCTACCAAAAATTGAAATAAAAAATCTAAGTTTTAAAATCTTTGAAAATAGGGACAGGATCCCGGGCAGGAGCCTTATATCGGATAAGCTTGTTTCGCTGGGTTTGGTAGATAAGTTAAAAATTTGCTGGCTTGAAAATACCATTTAAGATTAGGGAAAATCAGATGGCGGTATCTAGTATGATTCTCAAGCAGAATGATAAAAGTCGTTATTCATTCATTCACCTGTAAAGATTTTCCATTTTCAAATAAAAATTGCAAAAAATTCTTCGACAGAAATAGACAAGAAGGAACCCATCCTGTATTTTTATAATCTGATGTATAGTCCAGTATAAAAAAAGAAATTGTTGAATGGATCTTCAGGCAACGTACGACAGAAGCACTGAGTAACGAAGAATAGTTCGAAAGTTTGATTTTAGGGGGATAAAAAGCAAAGAAAAACGAAACCCACCTATGAAAAATAAAAAAAGAAGAATACCTCCACTAAAGTTATAATAAAATGTAAATAAAGTAAAATGGTAGTAAAAAATACACAAAAAAAGTCATAAAACGACATTATGCAAATCTAAACTTATTAAGCTTTTGTCAAACTAAAAAAATGCCAGAAAATTTCGATTCTAAGGAGGACTACAGAATTCCAAGATCTTTTTGAAATCTAAAACTTGAAATTTCAAGTTTTATGCTTTCCTTATAATCACTTGGTTGGATGTTAAAATCAAATATCATTGTGAATCTCAATTGAATATGTAATTAATTAACTACTTCATAATTTAAAAATCCTCCTCAAAATCGAAAAAATATATACCAAAATAAAAGAAAACCGACCCCAAACGAACAAAAAAGATTCATAAAATCTTTAGGGATCAGATTTTCACGAGTGTATAGCCTACATACATTTTTAAAGCGCATAAAAAATATTTAGATTTTTCTTTAAAGTAAGAATAGTATTTACAAAAGACAAGTTTCTAAGCAAATGAAAAATGGCAAGCAGAACAAAGTTATTAGAACGAAATGTCCGAATTCAGGTCCGACGGAAGCGGGGAGACTGGGGAGACTTCAACCTCTCCAATTTTGAACAAATAAGAATTTTTTGCTCAAATTTCTATTGAATTGTACTACAAAAAATGAAGCTTTGAATTTTTGTTTTGTTATAAGGCTCTTTCTGGTAGAGCACTTTGTTGTTGTTGACAATCATTTTCAACTTATTTGATATTGAATTTTATCTCATTTTGAGCCTTCAGTCTTCCCACTTTGACGATTGTTCCGCCGGGCCTGTAATTATTAGATTTATGACGTGATAATCGTAATCTGTGGACCATAATGTTATTCTTAAGGAGAAATTATACCCGGGGTGTAAATTCAACGGGTGAATAAAGTTAAAAAAATCGTAAGAGAACAGCAAAATTCATAGAAGGCTTTTAGTATAGATGAATGAATTGCGAAAAGTGAATTACTTACAAATTCACTTTAAGTGTATTTTTCTCAACCAATGAATACAATTAAATTCCGAAGTCATTTCAGAAACTTTTAGTTTCGACATTTCGGTATTTTGAAAATCATTGCGAGTTCCTTGAAAAAAAGATACTGCATTCCAAGAAATATGAAGAAAGAAACATTTTACATCACAAGAGACAAACACCTTGATGTAAATAGGGCCTAATAAAAATTGTTTTAATATAATATTCACAAAATATGGTATAGAGGGGAATCTAACTACACAAAAAAAACAAATAAATCTTTATATATAATATAAAAAATCAAATTATACTTCATGGCATGAGAATACGTCAAGACGGAGAGGTACCTGAAAAGAAAATGGACTTGAAAATTTATATTATAGTTAGACAATTTCATAAGAACATATTATGGTTTAATTTCAGCAGACGAATTAATAACAATCCAATCCCCAAAATGCAGAGATTCAGCCCCCTTTCTAAGCTAAGATAACAGGAAATTTAAGCATCGAAATCACGAATAAACAAAATCAAAAAACTATGACCTAATGCAGAAAATGTAGTATTAGATCAAGTTTGTAAGCATAGGAATTTTTTTTGTCTCTTTTTGTCTCGATTCTTAGGTATTTGGTAATTAATATTAAAAAACTCAGAAACCCAAAATATTATTTCTCAAAACTCCAAAATAACAACATATAGCATGGGCTATTTGAAGTTTTTTTTTTCTTTTTAGGTACTGTAAAGTGTAAAATTTTGACTGAAAATACATATATCAAGTAAACGTCATATTTTTAATAGGCCAATTGAATAATTTATCCATCCAACAGGACATATTTGAAAAACCGAGGAGGCACGGAAAAAGGAAGATTCAAATGTACTAATTAATAGAATCGGGAATTAAAAAAGCCCGAATAGTATTTGAGGTGAATCACGGTAATAGAAAAAAAATATTCTCCCCTACTCACTCCAATCAAAGTCACTTACTACTACTGCTTCTCCGAGAGCTACTTTGACTTGACGATGCACTCTCATCTGACGTACTTCTACTACTCTGGCTTCCTTGGGAAGATGTCAAAAAGTCGAAACAATCACTTGTAGAACACGCTTTTGAAGGATCTTTGGCAGGCCTCCATATGCGAACGGTACCGTCATCACTTGCAGAGGCTAGCATGCTTGGATCTGTTGGGTTCCAGTGTACACAATTGACAGTCTGACTATGACCGTTTAAGGTTGTGATAGGAGTTTCACGGGAATGGTGCCAAATGTATACTTGATTGTCTAAGAAAGGAAATTATTGACTTATTAATGTAATCTTACACGTTTTTTCATAAGAACAAACTTTATAAGAACATAAGACTTCGATGGCCGAAATATTAAGAACAAGTTAAAAACATTTTAGGGCTTAGAGGACTCATGCCTGATTTTTTAGGAGGATGAATAAGAGCATGCTAAGAACATTTTTAGGCTTAAAACTCAAAAAATTAAGAACATCCGAAAGCTTCAAAAAAATTGGATGTTCGTGACCTTTGGCGGCGAAGAAAATCTCCATACCTTCGCTACCACTGGCGATGAAATCGTTATTCAGTCCACCAAAGCAAGTGTGGATCATGTAGTATCCTTGTTTGACACCACGAAATTTTCGTATTAACACTTTATCTTTGATGTCCCACAGGTTAACACCCTACGTAATAAAGGGAAAAACGGTGGTCAAGAAACGAAAATAACGAGATTACTTAGGAGAGTTTTAAGAGTTTATGAGTTATGATAATATGAAAACAGCTATTGTTCGAGAAAAAGAATTTTCTGAATTTTCTTCATAATATTTAATAAACGTGCGAAGCAAATTTAATGATAATTGTTTGAAAGTTATGTTATATTTTAAATGAAAAAAAGTATTTCGATTTGTGTCTTTATCAATTTAGTTATTTCAATATTTCAATTTAAACTTGTACTCTTTTTGTAACATCCGGTAGCTCATTAAACCAAAGCGGAATAATCAACAATCAAAAGTCAATAATGAGCGTTGAGTGAACACTACTGATACCTGTGATGCAATGTTGAATAAAGCTTTGGTTTTATCTTCAGAAACAACAAATGACATGATAGGGTGTGTCTCTTGTATCCTACAATATTTAGAATCGTTAAGAGTTTTAAAAAGATATTTGATGAAAAGTTTGTAAAATCAGTGGAAAAATCGGACAAGGCTAAAGGGAAGAAACATTACCCAAAATATAAAAAAACGTATGTGTATTCTCAAAGGTTTTATTTTTTAAGTGTTCCCGTTTCATATCAGACACATATTTCAGGACGGTCTCTCCCTATTGTTATATTGTACTTATTTAAAAACAAAACCTTAAGTTCGTCTTTTCAAGTTAAAAAGGTTGTAAAACCACACCAAAAAAATCAAAATTTAGTGTTAATTAAGCCGAATTGAGAGGGGTCGACATCCAAATAGATTCTATTATACCAGGGCCAAAAGACATAAAAAATACATTGCATTGAGGCACTCAAAAGACACAGGAATTTGACGTCCTCTGAACCCAGTTAACTAGAACCCGAGTCCCTTGCAGTGTTAGGGGCTAAAAGTGTATAGGTCCAAGTATAAACGTGCGGTCCTACTTACAGTAACTTATCGACCAAAGCATCAAAGTTGTATGATCGTATCCTCATGTGAGTGTCAGCAGCAAGCACCGATCGATCGTTCAGGACATGCAACCCCACCACTCTCACTCCTTCCCATGACTCTAAGATATTTCCATCTAAATCCTACGAGATGAAGGAAGAATAAAATGAAATATTTCATATCATATAAACGGTACATAATATTATTATTCACTGTGTGAAATCAAGTGCGTATTACTTATGGGTAATGAATCAACGGATCCTGCACTAATGTACTTCCCAGTTTTCCCCAAAGTAACGAATCGAGTGGGGATTGAACCCACGACCTCTCGCTTGCCGGGCGATTGCTCTCCCAACTGCGCTATTATTATTTCATTATCAGTCAAATCATCCAACAAAAGTAACCCTTAACTAACCTTTTACGAGAGCAATACACAGATATCTTATATATAAAATACTAGATAGAGCTAGTACTTTCTTTTTCTCAAGCAACGGCAGTTGAAGCATAATTATGCACCATCTTTGCTGAGTAGATCACAGCTCTGTACCGGCAATTAATTGTACAATTAATAAAACTGACATGGAGGGAAACGATGATGCGAGAGAATGGTCAGATGATGATGGATCAGATTGCCAACACTGATCTGTACAGAGTAGCTCTATCAAGTGTTTAAATAAGTTATCTGTTAAGTAATACGTGTAAAACATTAATTTGTGTTGATTGAAGTGTTGTCCCGAGCTTGTGAAGGCAGTACGTGTAACATTAGTCAATATTCAATGTTTTGCTCCACAAAATGATAATAACTTTTAGCAAAATCCCCGCTATGTAAGCTGAAGATTGCAATAACATATTAAAGTCTGTCTCAAATAATACAAAGAAAATAATATAATAGATCAAAAGTTTTTGAAAACTTGAAAAGCGTAAAATAAAAATAAAGACTAAAAAAATTAGATTTGTTCTTTCTGATTCAAAAGTCGTAACATCAAACTTTTTAAATACTTGAACCTTCCTGATTTCAAATCTGTATTAAGGTCTTTCGTATCTTAGGTCATTTTTGCTGTTTTTGGTTATTTTTGTTGTTTTAGGTCATTTTTGGGCCGTTTTAGGCCTACTACCAGGGTTGTAACAAAGATAAGAAAATCTCCGCTTCAGATAATATCGAGACAGACTTTAGTAGTGAATTCGAAAACTTACACATTGATAAAATTGTCCTCTAGTACCACCTGTGACAAATCGTTTCTCATCACTATACCATGCACAGCATGTTAAACTCTCCTCTGTTGAATGGCTCATACGACATTTTAACTCGCCAGTCTACGAAATAAAATTCATGTTAAAAGTGGTATGAAAGAACCAAACTAAAAATTCAACACACTTAGGTCCTTGATAGGCCTTTTATAGATAAGGAGTTGGATGGATCTTAAACTTATAAATAGAGTCACCAGTACCAAGCGAACCGTGGTGCAGTGGTAGAGCACCCGTCTACGGTTCGCAAGGTTGTGGGTTCAACCCCCAGCCGGGTCATACCAAAGATTCCCAAAATGGTACTTGATGCCTCTCTGCTTGATGCTCAGCAATTAAGAGAAGGATCAAGGGTAAGTGGAGAAATCCAGGGAGAAAGAGTGGCGCCCTCCGCTACCTTCGATAGATAGCTATCGAAAGAGGAACCTTCGGGTCGCCTCCGACTGCGGTCGCAGACTTACTTACTATATAGCACCTGTTTTGCCTTTAAGAAATTACCAAGGTTTTTAGACTCCTTTTGCATAAGTTTTATTCTTCAATAAAAAGTGCAGCTTTTAAAATTTGCATTACATTGTTGCCATAACTTTAAAACGAGGCCTTTCTAGGATAGAAAATATATCCAGTATTAAATATCACGGAATACATTCAGTGTCTATCTATGTACAAACGTTGAAAAACTTTTTTTGTGGTACCTCTACTTGCCATATCCACAATTCACAGCAATCTTCAGGACCACAAGCGATAATATATGTATCATTAGGACTCCAACTGATATAAGAAACACCATACGAATGCCCTTCTAATGTCCTCCATTTAACTAGTGTGTCATCCTTACAACGATAAAGAAAAGAAATAAATGAATACCCTGTCATTTTTGTGGGTAGAATTTTTATAGGCCTTCGAACTTTCATATCAGAATTTTGAAACTGAATGATTATTATGGGTGTAAAATTAAATTGGTAAAAATCTATTTCAGATTCAGATTTACAATTTACACATAGACACTAAGGCGGGAAGGAACAAATATCAAATTGGTCTTTTACCTCTACTTTCCACAATATAACTGTAGTATCTTTTGATCCAGTGGCTAAATATTTTCCATCATGTGAAAACCTAAGGAACCAGACTTCATCACAATGCTCTGACAATATTTGACGTGTTTCTGTTGGAAACATATTTCTGAGAAGAAAAAAGAAAGAATTTTAGCTAAATATTTATAATGGGCATAATATAGAATTTGGATAAACAGGGAGACAGCATATAAAGGATACAGTTTTCAAACATCGGATGAAGTTACCGCAGGAATTTTTTAAGCAATACAGCAGCTTATGCCAAGCTAATGAGTTGCATAAAACTGTCAATACTTGATACTTAGTTACAAAATTATTTCCAGAAAAGAATAGCAGAAAGTATCACCAGAGATCTTACCTTGTACACTTGTGATCAGACAATATGGAAAGGGAATGTAAATTTTGATCCAGTGTAGAATTATGATATAGGCAATTCGTTTTCTGGTGTTCAAAAGCCTGTTTAATCAATGTCTCCAGGCGATCTGGTGGTAACATCACTGTTGGAGGTAAATAAGCTATAATGCGAAAAGAGTAAATAGAAGCCTGGAAGCGTTTTTAATTGCCTTGAATGCCCCTTCATTGAACAATCAAACCGAAACAAAAACTTTACTACTTTTTCGGAATGGCATAACTTGATTTTAATAGCAAAACATTTTAATATTTTATGTTTTTATTACCCTTGAGAAATCATTGTTAATTCTCTAACTATCGTAGATATCTAATATCTACTATAGCCCATGGGAATTAGCAGTGATTTCTCAAAAACATTTCTTGTATAAACTGTACAGCATTTTTAACGTTTTATTTAAATCATTTGCACTGAAGATGACTATGTCGAAAAGCTTATGCTAAATTTTTAAATAAAAAACTTTCGTGTCTAATTCTTTACTGACTTGAATGATCAACTAATGCCTGGCAAAACTTTCGTCAACAAAAGTAAATACTAGTGATAGATGATTTTAGAAAACAAAATTGACTTGCATAACAGTAGGGTAGGGTATGAATCACAAAAATTGCCGAAGACCTAAAAGAACATTAACAACAATCCTGACCCTGAGCCTCAGATTTCAGAAATTACTAAGATCGTACTGACTTCAACAGATTTTAAACCCTTTTCGATTGTTCAAGTAAAGAAACTAAGCGCATTAGGAACATTATAAGAACATTTAAGTCTAAAATTTTCTGAAAATTAAGAACAGCCCAGCCTGAGCCAAAATTTACTGGTTCTCGTAAAAAAGCAAGTACTTTCATAACTTTCTCTTTATCTTATAAAATGTGATTACAAAATTTTCCATAATAAACACTAGAATGAAATACAGCTATGAGGGAAAATTTTTGAAAAAGCGACAAACAAAATTGACTCGAATAATTATAGCATAGGCAAGTGGATCAATGTTAAACACATTGAGTATCTTTACCTTTTGATTTTACTAAGAAAAAGAATGATGGATTGACCTTTGGGCTTTTTGTAAGTTAGAGAAAATAAAACCATTTTTAAAGATATTGAGTACTATACAGGCAAATCTGCATTTATAACAACTAAGCCAACTGAGATTCTAAAGAATGAAATCTAATTAACACCCAGACTCTTTATCTTATCATCGAGATATAAGACATTAGAGTTCATTAACATTTTCATATTACCTTGAAGTTTATTGATGAGATGTTGTCTGGTCCCATTAGTTTTCCCTTCCCAGTTTGATTTTTTCAGTAGTTCATCTATGTCAGCACTCATAAGTAAACTAAAAGGTAAAACAAAAAATTTTATAAAAAGGTCCCATGAAAACATAAGAAAATAGGTAATTGAATTTTTGTGTTTTGATTTTTCTGTTAATGAATTTAATTGAGCAAATAATTTTGAGATTGAAAGAAAAATTTAGTTTTCCTAAACTTTTACACAAACCGACAATCAATAGTGATATGCAATTTCAGGATCATAATTTCAGATATTATTAATATTTGGTAAAGCGATCAAAGTACCTTGGTATTGTACTAACAGTCATCTAGTAGCAATCAGATTTTTGTTTTCGATTGGCTTTCAGAACCGGTCTGGGACCAGTCCAATAGATGCTTTAATAAATTAACTGGACTCACTATAACATTTTAGCCAAATTTTACCAGTCATTTAGCAGTCACTAAAAGACCGTTTAAAGAAGTATGGTCTGATTTCCAGGCACTTAAAATCGTTTCGGGAGTCAGAAATGCTAAGTTACCCGCTTAGTTCGTGAATTCTCTCCACATTATATTTCAATGGTGTCAGCTCTTGTCGTAAACAATGTAATGCTTCAATAGCTCTGCCGTCCTCCAGCAATTCAAGAAACTTCTGTTCCAAAATGAGAAATCTCATTTTCTAAAAGAAAAAAATCAAATCTAATGAAAAGTTTCTTCAACTTTGATTTAATTCAAGTACGGACCAACAAATACTAAAGTGAAAACCACTTATCTTGATATTTATCCATAATTCTATTGTTGTGAATCTTTGAAACATTGGGCATTTGGAAAGGTTTAGCACTAGAACTAGAAGGTTATTCCAAAGCATTTTAAAGCAACAGTATTCTAGCCAGAAACTGGGATGTACAGGGAATTCATCATATTCTGTTTGCTGACATCTTTATTCACCTTGTAGATTTTATAATGTTCTGGTTTCAAAACTTTAAATGAAATCTATCAATAGAAACTATACCTATCATTTGAAACAAACGACAGAAATCAATTACAGTGACCTTTAAATAACACAGCTTACCAAATAACAATCTTGAGTTGTTAGTAAAGGTTGCAAATCTTTCAGGACACATTCTGCCTGTAAAATAAAAGACAAAGCAAACATGATAAAAAAATTCTCTATGCCTTTTTGAACTTTTGAATGAAGATTGTGGCTATTCGATTTAATGAAAAACCATCAATGTTCTTTGATCTATTGCTTTGAATGATGTTTTCTCCTCTCCCGAGGGGGTACTAGGGTTGCGAGCTGACGGGGGGTGCCGCCCGACTTTCGAACTTTGGATCCTTACCGGGACTAAAAAGGAGAAAACAAAGGAAAATTTTTGAAATTTTACAACCCTTAGCGGGACTAATTTGACCAATTTTGACCAAATTTTAATCTTTCAGGTTTTTTGGATTGGATCTTTAATTTTTCCAACCCTTGTGCAGGCGGCACATACCGTACCCTCCATTTGCCTAAGTACTCCCCCCCGGGTCTGCTCTACACTTAACACTCTTGCTTATCAAAAAGAAACACTGGATGTGGATGTGAAATATTCAGATGATTTTATTGCTAATGTTAGAGCTAAGAGGGATAGAACTTTGGTATGAGAAATTAGAATGTCTTTTTTTTCAAAACAAACAATTTTTCATAAAATAAACAGGTGTAGGACGGACCTACCTACAACTAATCCCAGATTCAAATCAGAAGGGCCAAATTAGCAGTTGCTCTAGCCATAAATGTATTTTTTAATATTATTGCATTAAAATTTTCATAAAAGTGACTCTAATGAATCTTGTGTTGCCGATCTTCCCATTTATTTCAAGAGAAATAATAGGACTCACCTTATTCCAATCTCCCTTCAAACAATGAGCCCTGAATCGTGAAGCTGAAGAGTTTTCCAATTGACAATTTGACTCCTTCAAAAGACATTCCACAGTTTTGCTAAAAATACAATTTTAGGTCAGAAAGTGAGAAAAACATTTTATTAATTGGCTTCCTTACTGCACTAACCCCAAACCAGGGATGTTCCAAAATGATTATAAATATACATAAATTTTTGGAAAAGAAATAAGGTTTGTTATTTTTAAAGTTACAGCAATTGTTTTGGGATGGAGATCAGGGAATAATTCCATTTAGCAATTTACGATTATCAAATTGTTAGGCTAAATAAAGTTAAAATAGCTAGTTTGGTCCAGAAATATGCCTAATAATTATTACCGGGAAAAAGCCTATCTTCTCTAAATAGTGTCATGATCTAGGTTATCACCCATAAACAAAAAACTTTCTTCAAATTATCAAATCATCGATCTATTTGGAAAACCAGACTGAAACAGAAAATATTTTTACTCTCACATTTTACTGAGGGAGAGTTGACAGCTGTGCAACCCCTATAGAGACCTGAATTATTGGACACAATAATGTCATACTGTAATCAAAATTAGTAAACTGATTACTAAATACTAAATATTTTCTTATCATTGTTTTGATTTCCCTGGAGTATTTCCAGAAGGCTATCACTGCAAGAAGATTTTAGATTCATGTTTATTGCCATTTTTAAGATTTTTCCCGTCAAAAATGGGATTTTTGCTTGAAATACTGCGTTTTAGCAGGAATTTCAATTCTAAAATGGTGGATATACCCAAATCCCAAACCCAGATGATTTTGATTTTCCTGCAGTATTTCCAGAATACTATCACTGCAAGAAAATTTGTGCCCATGTCTATTGTCATTTTAGAGATTTTTTCAGTTCAAATTTGGGTTTTTGCCTGAAAAATGGCTCTTAGCAGGGATTTTATTTCCATAATGGCGGACATAGACGCATCCCAGACCCAAATGATTTTGATTTCCCTGGAGTATCTCCAGAATACTAGATCACTGCATAAAAAATTTCAGTCAGCATTTAAACTCAGTTTGTAGAAGCTTACTTAAAAAATGCTATTTTTTGATAAATATGATTTTTTTTGCTAAAAAGCGATTTTTGTAGACGCCATTATGATATTTTGAAAAAAGTGAAAAACTTGAAATTCATTTTGCTTAAAGACTTTATTGAAGACTTCCATCTCTGAAAATTTCAGACATGTGATTTAATCAGTTTATGAACTTGCAAAATTGGCCTTAAAAAGCATTTTGCTACCCAAAATTTGCTTAAAACGGCTCGTTTAGGGCTTCAATGGGCACAATTTTCAACCCAATATAATTATTTTGTTGTTTCTTCATAAAGTTTAGTACAGCAAATGAAAAAAATAAGATTTGCAATTGTTTTGATATATTTACAGGCCTGAAAAGGCCAGAAAATACCATTTTTTCCAATTTTTGCCTGTAGTGCGAATCAGTACCCCCAGGGGGGTTCGGCCAATTTTGGACTTCTAACCTTAAAAATTGCGCAGAATGCCTCACAGTCACAATAGGTTAAATTTTCATAAAAAAACACTACATCTTGAATTTTTTGACTTTGACATTTGACGCCCCACCCTAGCAGTGGATTTTTTAGATCTTTGCTAATAAAGATGTCATGTTGAATGATTAAAAATTATATTCAACTAATTCTATTCGGTTTTTAACGTTTTTGAGCACTTTCAAAAAGTAACATTTTTATTTAATTGAGCATAACTTTTGATCTAATGAATCGAATTCGATAAATGACTCATCAAAATTTAAGTTTATCTTTCCCCTTTCCAATGTAAATAAGTATGGCGCGCCAAAGCGGAAATAAATACTATCTCTTTAAAACAATACTATCTTCGTTTAAAACATACTATCTTTTTAAAAAAATACTATTTTCGATTAAAACATACTATTTTCGTTCAAAAAATACTATTTTCGTTGAAAAAATACTATTTTCGTTGAAAAAATACTATTTCCGTTTGAAAAAATACTATTCTCGTTTAAAACATACTATCTTCGTTTAAAAACATACTATCTTTTGTAATGATACTATCTTTTTTTAAACAATACTATCTATTTTAAAACGATACTATCTTTTTTAAAACATACTAACTTTTCGAAAACAGTCTGGAAACGAGGTTGGCACGTCTTGCCTCGCTCATTTTAAAGTTTGCATGCATGAACCGCGCATGGTGGGACGGCGGGACACCATGCTTGCTGGATGGTCCAATAAGATCAGCAATTTCCTTCCATTTGAACCCTATTGTTTTTAGTGCAAGGACTTGGTCTTCGTTGATATCTTTCAATGGTCTGCCACGAGTAGCCATTTTACTGTCAGTCAGGTCAGATCTTGTAGGGAGCCGGCCCGGGGGGAGGAGCAGCTGGGCAAAAGGACCGACGGGTATGTGCGGGTCCTAAGGGTACCTTTTCCAATATGTTTAAAATGCACTGTAAGGGTCGAAAAAACTAGAGATGCACTGTATGTAAATGTTGGTCCTGCATGTGGGCGGATGAGGCCATATAAAATAAACACGAAAAACCAACGCCCATTACACGCCCCTCAAAATGAAAATTACACAAATTTGAATAATCGAGGCAACCTATATTCGAAAAAAGATAGTATTTTTTAAAAAGATAGTATTTTTTAAAAAGATAGTATTTTTTAAAAAGATAGTATTTTTTTAAAAGATAGTATTTTTTTAAAAGATAGTATTTTTTAAACGACGAAGATAGTATGTTTACAACAAAGATAGTATTGTTTTAAAAAGATAGTATGAAAGATAGTAAAAATAGTATTATTTTTTAAAGATACTATGTTTTAAACGAAAATAGTATTTTTTAAGCAAAAAATAGTATGTTTAAAAAAAGATAGTATGTTTTAAACGAAGATAGTATGTTTTAAAAAAAAGATAGTATGTTTTAAACGAAGATAGTATTGTTTTAAAAAGATAGTATTTATTTCCGCTTTGGCGCGCCATAAATAAGAATGGTTCTTTTAAAATATTTAGATTTCAAGAAAATAAGTTTTAAAGAGAGAAACTTTTTTGTGCCGCACCTGGTAGATCGTTATCCCTTTAATTTAATTTCTTTAAGTTCTGCAAAAAAAGGAAAATCTCCTACGTACCGTCTTAAACTGCTCTAACTTGGGACTGTTGATATCTGGCCTGTATTTTCTCTTACTGTTAAATCTCTTTGACAACAAATTGTTTTGATAACTCCACCAAGTTTATCTTTCATACTTTCCGTCAGAACATGTCACATTAACTGTCTGATAGTGCTCCCTTTTTAACTTTTTTTGCTTTCATTCAAAATGACCGGACCCCGATTGGAGAATTAGAGAACGCCCGCCACCTAACTGCCAATCGTCCCGGATTAACAAATAACGAATGTGTCACTTGCTGCGCAAGTGACGTTAAATGCTCCATTGTTTTGCCACTAAATTTGATCTTCTTCCTTTCGGACATTCGCGTGTGTTCCACTACAGATTTATTTCATATTTTGATTTAAAAGCCTACTCGGTGCGAAAGAGAAATCGTGTATTTTTTAATACACTGTACATTAACTCAAATCAAATGACTTTGGAGGTTTGGTGAAATGGTGGCCGAAATTGCCGTCACATGTTTTGTCAGACAGTCCCAAGTTAGAGCAGTTGTGAGTTGACGGTAATTCTTATAAGAAGAGTTTAGGGCTATATTGATTAAGGCAATATTTGCCAAAAAAAAGCAATAAGGCCTTTTTTTTTAAACACCCCACTTATTACACTTGTTGTTTGTACCTCTAAATAATCTTTTAAAACACGACATTAGTTTTTTTTAAGAAAAGGGCTATCAAGCTTCATACAAAATCTACGACCCTCGACATGGCCCGAGAATTCTCGGGCCTCTTCAGGCCACGTTCGGGCCGAGAGACCCTATCAATTCTTTTGGCCCGAACATGACCCGAGTCATTCGGGCCATGTTCGGGCCTCCTTTTTCATAACGGCCCGAATTCTCGGGCCAGCTCGGGCCATACTCGGGCTTTACGCGAATTCCAATAAAAATGTCGAGGGTCGTCAAAATCTCTAAACAAATTTATTAATTTTTCTTACTGTAGGCCAAGTTTTTCCAGATGTTGACCAATAACCCTGACAATTTCTTCATCAAATTTGTTGAGTCTCTTTCTGGTAATTTTCTCCCTATTCCTCTCTTTTAAAGCAGCAAATTTTTCTGGTGTATCATTCGATGAGACCCCATTTTTATGTTCAAGGATGGCTTCACCATTTTCACTAGACTCAGATTCACCATTGGATCGCATTTTACTTGAGTTGCCTCCTTTGCGGTGCTTGGATTGAAAACGTAGTCTACTTGGAGAAATAAGAGACGTTGATCCCTCAAACCTTGAACGTTTGTTTGGTGGTGGGGCCACTCCACCGAAATCCTCGTCTTCTGATGATTCCAGCTCGGCTTCCACTGCCTCCAAACACTCAATGCTCCAAAATAAACTAATGGTGGTAGAGTTAGACACCTAACTCATTGACAAGTATTTTAAATCACCTATTCATGTAACATTATTGGATCCAGCAACCATTATGATAAAATTTTGATTTTGATCAGCTTTGCTAAAAATTCTAACAAAATTTTTCATAAACACAAGGAACAAATCCACTGAAACGAGAAAGGAATACAACGGGCGGTGAAAGGGCGACATTTCACTGGATTTGTGATCATGATTAGAACGTTCTGTCGTCATACGTACACGCCGTACACATCGTCTCATGTCCTGTAATCATCTTGCCTTAATGTTTTACGAGGCGACAAACGCAAGAAGCGTTTTTGTTTTCCCTAGCGATTATTCTAACTAATTTGGGGTATTGTTCAACCTCGTCCCCTTGTATCCCAGGTTTTATATCTACGTTACTGATAGATAATAGACGTTATATGGACGCCAGAGAATTTTATCTAGCGCTATCATTAGTAAGCATCAAAAGCTGATTGCGCGCGCAGCGCGTATCTCGTTTGGTAAAATGTGCGCGCGATATACTAAATTGGTCCGTATATGGCTAAACTTTTTTGAAAATTCAGTGTTTCGAGTATGACTACATGAAACCAAAATCTCGTGTTTCCTCAGATCGCTCCGTTTCGGCACTAAATCCTCATATTGCTGCAAGAGAACTGCTATGATTGGTTTGTTTTCCCGCGCTACTAGCAAACTGGCAAACATTGTTTTTTGATTGGTCGATTTATCTGAGCCTGATTGGTTGATTTTCTTGAAGCTGTTGCTATTGCCTACCCGCAAAAGCTTTTTCTGTCTGCTGTGGATCTGTCACTGGTTTGATTGATTGTTTCATTTTTTTTGAAATTTTTTAACAAATTTTGAGAAAAAAAAAGAAGAGGATCTGATTTATTATAGTCTGTTAGTATCAATCAACACATAATTCGTATATCTTATCAACATATTATTTTGCACAATTGTTTTTGTGTTTTTTTCAATTGTTAGGTAGAGTAGAGTCCGGGTATGCGGGATGACTGCTTAGTCATCCTCAAGGATGGCTTCCACTGTGAAGCCTGGCGCCCTTGCCCTGCATAGCCAAAATGGATTGATCTATTAGAAAAGTTTTGCTAGGCAATCAGTTTCCACCATCTTTCACCTGTCACTTTGACGTCTGTTTTTCTCTTTTCTTCACCAATGTTTCTTAAATCCTATATTTTTGGCATACATTTTTGGATTAAATGGAAAGACAATGTTAATCACTTCAGTGTTGAAAATTGTCATTAGCAAAACTTATCTTAACTAACATCTCTCTAAATTCAATTTTAACTGTATATAAACCGAGAACTGTTTCAGTGTATATATTACCTGTATCATATTTAAAAAAATTTTATATTTACGTTTCATTCCATCTCTTCGGAGAAACAGGTTGTAGTTGGAGCATCTTATAGCCGGTTACGGCGGTCCAAATAGGAAAAGGAAGATTCTGATATAAAACCCCCCTGCATAGGTTGGCGTCTTGCATAGGGTTCTCTTTCAGCCTCATGGGGTGTTTGACCTCTTTAGACACTTTTTACTGTCATTCTCACTATGGTGTATCCAGTGGCGCGGAGCATTAGAAACAATTAGCTATCGAAAGAAAATTTGAAATGTCTTCCTTAAACAGCACCAGGGTTAAAGCCCCTGCTCGTCTCGTTCCTTTCTCAAATCTTGTTTCCCAGGGAACCAATGACCCAATAGCTCCAAACTCTCAGGAGAGAACTATTGGTGGGACAGACATGAGATTGTAACACCACCTAAAATTGCTGAAATGCAAAAAGCAAAACATTTTTAGCACTTTTAACGTTCGTTCTCTGACTCAAATCAGTCGCAAACAAGAATTACTTCAAAACTTCTCAAAATATAATCTTGATATTTTGTCTCTCCAAGAGCACAGAAATTTTCATCCGGACTCTGAATTCCAGCACCTTGATCTTGGCAAAAACAAGCTAATCACATCCTCAGCTTGGAAAAATCACCAAGGGACCACAATTGGTGGCATTGGTATTCTTCTCTCTCCGAAGGCCTCAAAACAATCTTCTTTCTGTGAACAAAAGTGTCTGATCGTATCATTGTTTTGTAGCTGAGTTCAATAGTAATCCAAAAACATCCTTCATTTCTTGTTATAGTCCGACAAATGTCTCTGACGAATCCCTCGCAGATGACTTTTATTCTTCTCTCTCTGCAACCCTACAAAATATCCCTGCTCACAAATTTCGTTGTTGTCGCTGGCGATTTCAACGCGCAAATGGGTAGGGACGTTGCTAACTTTTCATTTCATCAAAAACAAACCGAAATGGTTTCAAAATTAAATGACATGATCCTAGAAACATGAACTGATTGCCTCCAATACTACTTTTATGAAAAAGCGCAACAAACTTTGGACATTTCAATCTCCGAATGGATCCAAAAGTCAAATTGATTTTATTCTCGTTCGTAAGAAGTGGAAAAACAGTGTCCACAACTCACAAGCCTACTCTTCCTTCTCTTCAGTAGGTTCAGACCATAGAGTTGTTTCTGTAAATGTCTTTCTTAGCCTAAGATCTTCCAAAAGAGCTACTCCAGATCCTATGAAGTCCATAGACTGGACCCAGGTTCTTGGGGACTCAGAATTACAATCAGCCTATGTCATCGAGGTCAAAAATAGGTTTGATGTTCTCTCCAAACCAAACGACGAAGTCGAAACAAAATATTCAAATCTGATAAAAGGCAAACGAACATGTATGTTCTCTATCTTCCGAAAAAACAAAAATGCAAAAGTAAAGTTCTCCATGAGGACAACCTTGTCAAAAATGCGCGCAAAACCTTCGAGTCAGCCAAATTAAAACATCAAACACGTGCTACTAGAAGAAGCGGTTAAAGCTCTCGCAGATGCGCAAAAAGGCTTGGATGACGCTTACCTAACCGCTGAAATCGCTTTTTATTCAGGGAAAAGATTGACTCGATCAAAGCTTTTCACGAGTCAAAAAAAACATTCCGCTTCTTGGAAAGTCATTAATGAGATATCTGGACATAAGGACTACCCTTCGATTCAACTAAAGGGAGGTTCTGCAGAGAAAAGGAGGACAAACTGGCTAAAACATTTTAAGGACTTGCTCGGAAATGTACCAACAGGTAATGCAAACGCACTACCACTTCATCAAGTCTTGGAAAATCTAAACATTCCAACTAATACTTTTACCTTAGATGAGTTGAAGAAAACTGTAAAACTTTTTTCTAGTAACAAATCTTCTGGCTTAGACAACCATTCCAACTATTTTATGGAAAGATCCTACCTTTTTGACACTTCTCCTCGAATTCTGTAACCACACCTTCGAATACCATTCTCCTCCATCAGCTTGGCTCACAGGGGGATCATCCCTGCCAAGAAAGGTGATCTCACCCTTGCTTCAAACTATAGGGGTATCACATTAATGCCAATCGGCTTCAAAAATCTATAACAAACTGATCCTGAATCGTATAGTCCCATATCTTGATCCTTTGTTGCGAAAAAATCAAAATGGTTCAGGAAAGTAGAGGTACTCTTTGCAAATACTTTCAATTCGGCGATCCTTGAGGAAATGCGTAAATTAGACAAAGAAGTTATTCTCTGTTTCGTTGATTTTAAAAAGGCTTTTGATTCTATTAACAGAGAAAAATGTTTGAAATCTTAAACTCTATGACATTCCTGACAAAAATTATTCTTGCCACAGGGCGTCTACACCTCTCCAAGGCAAAAGTTATTTCTCCGACGGGACATGAAATGTTGACATCCTGCTGGTGTTCTCAGGAAACACCCTTGCACCCTTTCTTTTTATTCTAGTTTAGACTACGTTCTTCGTATTTCGTTGATCTAACTACCAGGCATCCAACTTACAGCCCAAAAAAGTAGAAGAAATCCGCCACTTTTCCACCGATTTAGACTTTGCCGATGATCTCGCCCTGTCTCTGAGACCATTCAGTTCGCAGAAAACCTTCTCCATCTCTCGAGAATGCCGCCGTCAGGTCGCCTTTTTGTAACGAGGGAAAACTGAATTTCTGTGCATTCTGACTCCGTCCGTACTCTGAAATCGCTGAACAGTGTCAATATCAAAGAGTAAATGACTTTAAATACCTTGGCTCGCACATTAATGATTTGACAAGACTTTAATTAGAAAATCTCTCG
>NW_027103968.1:0-1465 GCF_902728285.1 Clytia hemisphaerica | reverse complement strand
TGTTCCGTCAAAAAAAGATTGGATTTTGGCATGAAAGATTATATACATTTTAAAACTGGCCTTAATTCAAAAATTGTTGTCCCAGAGACATCTTATATACCTAAATAGTTTTTACCTCTGGAGTATTTACAGAACAATATCACTGCAAAAAGATTTTGGGCCCAAAACTATTGCCATTCTAGAAAGTTTTTTAGTCAAAAATTGGGTTTTTGCTCGAGATGTTGCATTTTAGCCAGTTTTAGCAGGAATTTCATTTCCATAATGGTGGATGTAAACAAATCCCAGATTCAAATGCATTTGTTTTCCCAGGAGAATTCACAGAATACTATCACTTCAAAGAAATTTGGGTCCATGTCTATTGCCATTTCAGAGCAGGTTTTAGTCAAATAGGTTGGTTGCTTGAAATGTTGCATTTAGCCATTTTAGCACTATTCAATCCATAATGGCGACATACCCTTATCCTAAACCCAAAGGATTTTGATTTCCCTGGAGTATTTCCAGAAGGCTATCACTGCAAAAAGATTTTAGGTTCATTTTTATTGCCATTTTTAAGATTTTTCCAGTCAAAAATGGGATTTTTGCTTAAAATATTGCGTTTTAGCAGGAATTTCAATTTCAAAATGGTGGATATACCCAAACCCCATACCCAGATGATTTTGATTTTCCTGCAGTATTTCCAGAATACTTTCACTGCAAGAAAATTCGGGCCCATGTCTATTGTCATTTTAGAGATTTTTACAGTTCAAATTTGGGTTTTTGCCTGAAAAATGGCTCTTAGCAGGGATTTTATTTCCATAATGGCGGACATAGACGCATCCCAGATCCAAATGATTTTGATTTCCCTGGAGTATCTCCAGAATACTATCACTGCATAAAAAATTTCAGTCAGCATTTAAACTCAGTTTGTAAAAGCTTGCCTTAAAAAATGCTATTTTTTGATAAATATGATTTTTTTTGCTAAAAAGCATGTTTTGAAGACGCCATTATGAATTTTTGAAAAGAGTGAAAAACTTGAAATTCATTTTGCTTAAAGACTTTACTGAAGACTTCCATCTCTTCCATTTCAGACATGTGATTTAATCAGTTTAAAGTTTATGAACTTGCAAAATTGGCCTTAAAAAGCGTTTTGCTACCCAAAATTGGCTTAAAACGGCTCGTTTAGGGCTCCAATGGGCACAATTTTCAACCCAATATGATTTATTTGCTTGTCTTCATAAAGTTTAGTACAGCAAAGGAAAAAAAGATTCAATTTGCATATTTACGGCCTGAAAAGGCCAGAAAATGCCATTTTTTCCAATTTTTGCCTGTAGTGCGAATCAGTACCCCCAGGGGGGTTCGGCCAATTTTGGACTTCTGACCTTAAAAATTGCGCAGAATGCCTTGCATTAGGTTAAATTTTCATAAAAAAACACTACATTTTGAATTTTTTGACTTTGCCCCAAAAATGACTGTTGACGCCCTACCC